>NW_027481380.1:0-72868 GCF_050403205.1 Rhodotorula paludigena | reverse complement strand
CGACGTCTTCTGCCGACAGCGTCACGTCGAACGCGTCGCCGCCGTACGACAGCGAGTCCGGCAGGCCCTGCGGCGCGGGGCGGCGCGACGTAAAGTAGTCCGGGTAGAACCGCTCGACGCGGTACTCGGTAAAGTACTTGTAGCCGGCCGCCCCCTCGGGGACGTAGTCGGCATTCGGGTTCGAGCCCGACGAGAAGACAGAGCCGTCAGGGAGGAGCGTCGCGGACGAGTGGTACATGCGGTCAACCGTCGAGTTGGCGACGGCGCGCGAGAAGCGCTGGCCCTTGGGTTGGTTCGGGTCGTAGTAGCGCACGGTGTAGATCGGGTCGTCGCCGAACGACTGGCCGATCGCCCACGACGTGTTGCCATAGCCGGCCGTGCCCTTGCCGATGCCGTTGATGAGGACGAGGCGACCGTCGGGGAGGTAAATCCAGTTACCCATGACCCTGCCCTCCGGAAGCGGCTCCTCGTCGACCCAGTCCGTCGAGACATCAGGAGTCATGGAGACGCAGGTCGAGTCGGCAGGGTAGCCGGCAATCTGTGGAGAGAGCGAGGAACGGAGAGAAAGAGAAGTAGGCGCGGGGCAGAACAAAGAGCGCGAGGAGGCGGAAGCAGGCGTCAGAGGCGTCAGCGCTCGACACAACTCGACTGCGTGCGCGCGAAAGAGAGCGCAAGAAGACGCACGTTCCAGTTGAGCGTCCACTGGTCTGGCTGGAGATCCGTGCCACCGCAGAACATGATCGTGGCGGTGTAGTTGTTGGCGGGCGTGAGGGGCATCATGGCGGTGGCGGCCGAGCCGGGGTAGGTGCGGACGGCGTGCGGGATGTCAGCGAGCGGGTACTCGACGTTGTTCTTGTAGTCGAAGATCTCGGTGCCCCAGTTGGCCTGGACAAAGATGTTGCCGGAGGGGAGGAGCCAGGTCAGCGGGAAGAGGTTGGCGGGGAGCGTCGTCGTGAGAATGTTGAGGCCGATGGGTCCGCCGCGGGACGGGTAGTACTCGTACGTGGGGTTGTTCTGCCCCGCGTCGTTGACATACCCGCCCCAGTCGCAGCCGCCGATCTGCGCGAGGAGCAAGCGGTCAGCCCCATCGGCGCTTCAGGCGAGAAGGGAGAAGGCACGCACGATGATCATCGTCCCGTCCTCGAGCGTCTCGAGCGTCGGGTACCACCGACGCGTCGTCATGTAGTTGGACCCGTCGTCGACCCACTCGCATTGCTGCCCGCTGCAGTCGAGCCTCCTCGTTGCCCGCCCTCCGTCACCGTCGTGGTACGGCGCCGCGCCCGGGTCGGCGTTCAGGCCACCGTAGCCGATGGCCTGATTGCCACCGACATTGATCCAGGTGCCGTTCCCGAGCGCATTGCCGCCCGCACAGAAGGAGTTGGTGACGATGTCCATAGGACGGTATTGATTCGTGTTCCAGTCATATTCGGTCGCCCAGGCAGGGTGCTCCGTGCCATCGGCGCCGGTGACCGTGACGGGGTTGCGCTCCGTCTTGTCGACGATGTAGACCTGGTCGTTCTGGTGTAGGAAGAGCTGCTGGGCGCTGTTTCCGCGAAAGCAGGCGATCCGTCAGTATGCCGTAATCTGAGACATCCTGCACATATGCTGGACCCGCAGAGAGCCCCTGGCGGTGCAGACTGCGCGTCGACATCAGCCGGGCGGAGTTCCCGAACGAGCGGTAGCACGATCCCATGACTCGGCCCAGGAGCCCTGCTGGCCCGTCTGCCGCGCTCAAACGTCGATTGAAGCAGGTCTGGGGCGCTCTGGCACGCGCAAGACGCCGACAGAGCGACCCGCCGTTGTCTGCCCCTCGCAGTCTCCAAACGGTCTGAGCGTCCCGCGCATCGCTTGTCCATTCCTGTGGCCTTCTCTGACCCGTCAGACGTCAGAGACAAGACCGACCTGACACCAGACTCGCCGACAATCTCGATCGTGTCGTCTGCGGGCGCGGCGGCGGCGAGGGTCGCGGCGAGCGCGAGGGTCGGGAGGAGCGCGCGGCGGACGCGGGAACGAGGCGCCATGGTTACTTGCGGGGAGCCTGATCAAGCTCCGCGAGTGCAGCAGAGACAGGAAGCACGCAGGCTCGAGACTCGCACGGTCGAGGCGAGAGGATTGGCGGCGGTGGCAACTTGGCAAGGGGGCGACGGGGATCGCCTCGCGCGCGCAGGAGGGGCCGCGAAGTTGACGGACGCACCGCTCGCTCTTACGCGCTCGTACGAGGCAATGCTGGGCCTGCGACTGCAGTACTAGACACGCTCGCCCTCTTGCACCTTGTCCCGCACCGTCTCCCTCTGTCCCCGCCTCGCTTCATCCCGTCCTGCACGCGTCGCGTCTCTTCCGCCCTCGCGCTCCCCTCTGTCCCTTCCCCGCCCGTCTGCTACTTTGGGCTGCCGCACTCCGCTTTCGGCTGCGCAACGTCGGCACACCACTTTCGTACCACGCGTGCAATGGCGGCCCATCTCCCGAAAGCTCCTTGTTCCCGCTTCTGTCCTCGATACCCAGCTGTTCTCTTGCTGCACACGTCCGGCGGTCACTGCGCTGACTCCCGTCTCGTCAGATTGATCAGCGTGCGCTACCGCGCTTCGCTCGTCCCGCGCATCGAGGTCGCGGCCTGGGCCTCCTCCTGGCTCCCCACCTCTTTCTGATCGACAAACATGCTGTTTCGTGGGGTTCGGCGAACGCTGCTCTGCTTTTGCTCGTCACCGCTCTCTCGCTCGTACGCTTCCATTCTACCCACCCCCGCATTCAACAACGCGCACCATGGTCTACACGCTCGGTGCGCTCAGTCTCGTCGTGGCTCGGAGCCCGCGCTAACCATCGGCTCGCGCGCTGGTCGCCAATGACGGTGCAGTCTGCCACGCCCAGGTCAAGCCCGACTGCGTCGACAAGATGGTCGCCGAGCTGCGCAAGGCGCGCTCGATCTACGAGCAGGACGAAGGCACGATCCACTGGTCCGTCCACCTAGCTTGGCTCCCCTGCGCGGCACACACACAGTCCCTCGATGCGGTCATACCGGCAGTGATGAGAACGCTCAACTGACAGCGGGACTGGACTCGCACAGGTTCGTCATGCAGGACGTGCACGATGCGACTAAGTTCAGCATCGTCGAGCGCTTCGAGCGCGAGGACTCGCAGGAGGTGCACCTCTCGAACCCGTACTGGAAGGGTGCGTCCTCTGCGCTGCGACCCGACGCCGACGCGTCAATAGCCGCACGCTGACGCTCGCGGATGCAGAGTTCAACCCGACCGTCGAGCCGTGGCTCGTCAAGCCCATCGAGATCCTCCGCCACGAGGAGCTCTGAGCCCTCGCCGCTCAGCTGTACATCCCCTCCGCATGCATCTTTCCCTCCTTTGCAACATAGAGCGCAGTGACCAGTAGCAGGAGACGCCAAAGCTCTCGCGGCTCGATGCTCGAGAGACGAAGCGGATGCGAAAGACCTAGGCTGGTCATACCAGTTGCCCAAGGAGGAGCGGGAGGAACGAAAAGAGGTAGAGAGGGAGAAGGAAAAGGTGAAGGAATTGTAAAACACGACACAGACTGACGGAAACCTGGAAGACACGACCACCCTCTTCTGCTCCTCCACCGACCGCTCCATGCTATGCTGCCGGAAAAGACAATCTACGACGACTCCTTCGCCGCGTAGAACCTGCAAAAGGAACAGGTCAGCCCTGAAAGCGCTGGCAGCGCTCGGCAGAAACGCACTTGTACGCAAAGTAGGCGGCGATGAAGGCGAGAGGAAGGAGGTAGGTGAAGCCGCCACTGCGAGAGCAACAGGGCCAATCAGCTGTCGTTCGTAACGGAAAACAGACAGGAGCAAATCGCGGAATGCTCGTCTGCAGGCCGAAGAGAACGCCAACTCACGACGACTCGCTGGCCTTGCCGCCTGCGGCATCACGCGGCGCCTTGGCGCCCGCGGCGCCCTTGGCCGTGCCCTGTGTAGCATGACAAATGGGAGTCAGCAGAGGATTCGCAAAAGAAAGCACTTGGCGAAGTTGCCGACAGCCCAACAGAGGGTCGTGCGAGCGTGCCGCGGAGCGACTTGCTCAACCGAATCGCAGCTGCTGTGCCCGCGTCACAAGGACTCGAGCACAGCAGCATCTTCCGCGCTGGCAGGGGGCGCCCCATGCGACACGAACGCCGCACCGCCTCGTCGAACGAGACAAGGGAAGCGCAACTCACGTCGGGGCCCTCACCCACGTAGTACTTGGCAAGGATCTCGCGCGCCTCGTCCGAGTGGCCCACATCTTCGAACGCCTCGGTGGCGTCCCGCCCTGCCTCGCCGAAGAGGACCTCGTCGCCGCCCGGGTGCTGCCAGCGTGGATGCGACGCGACAAGTCAGCTCGGGGCTCGAGGGCGCGTGAAGGAGAGCAGAGGCGCACCTCGTCGAGGAACTTGGAGATGGCGTAGACCTTGCCGTTGATGAGCATGAGGAGGCCGTCCTTGCTCTTTGCCTCGTCGGTGCGCAGGTCGTCCCAGGTGTACTGCTTGGTCTCGGTGGCCATTTCGTCGGTGTGGCGGCTGGGTGTGCTGCGTGCGGTGAAAAGAGTGGCCTCGAGGGCAGTAGCGGTGCAGGGAAGCGAAGGCGGAGTGGAGGGAGCAAAGGGCGACAAGCGTCGGCTATCGCGGGGAGGTTGCGCGCGCGCTGCAACTTGGGATCTGCGGTTGGCTGCAAACGGGAGTTCTGCGCGTCTGGACAGCAAGCAAGCAGCGTGCAGCACTGCAGCAGCCAGGTCGCACGGCCCCGTTCTCCCCTCCGCGGCCCCCACCCTCGCTCAAAGTCGCCCGACCAACCACCCGTGCCGCTTTCGCCTCCCGCGCTTCCGCTCGCCGCGCCTGCCGACGGCTTTCGCGCCCGCTTCCCTCTGCTGCCGGGCCTTGGCTGACGCGTTGCAGACGTGTCTTGCTGCTCGGACGGCCCTTCCGTCTGCTTGCTGACTCGCTGTCGCGCCTCGATGCTGGCCGAAAGGCTCAAAAGTGTCTGTTCCGCTTCGGAGGTGCCTACGGCGGGATGAAAGGATGCTATGTACGGTAATTGGATTCACGAAATCACGGACGTCACAGACGCGACGCGAAAGGGGCGGAACACGGACGAGGATGCGTCTATCGAGAGGATGTTGAGATGAGGCGGAAGTGGAGGCGACAAGAGGCGACCCGGCCACCGCGCGTGCAGGCCAGCTGCTCAATCGCCTTCACCACAGACAGCGGCATGCTCAGTTGTCAAGGCGCGCTTTGCCGGCCTCGGAGCGGCGGACCTTGCGGAGGCCAAGCGCGCGGAGCAGCGCCGGCTTGTTGCTCGCATCGTCGCCCTCGCCGGCAGCGGCGCCCTCGCCTTCGTCGGCGTCGGCGTCAGACGCAGAGTCCGAGTCGTCGTTGTGGCCGAGCGAGGGCGTCGAAGAAGGGACGGTGCCGGGGACGATGTTGCCGACAATCGAGAAGCGCGCAGACTGGTCGTTGGTGGAGCCGAGGAGGACGAGGAGGCTGTACAACGCGAGAAACGGTTAGCAGCTGTCGCAGTACTGACTGCGAGTACGCGACGCACTAGGAGTCACGCGTTGGGAGGTCGTCCGGGAGCGTGAAGTCAACCGAGTTGGGGTTCGGCGCGTAGAGCGGGATGTCCTCAGCAAGAGTCCAGTCTGTTGCACGCAAAGCAATGTCAGTACACGTCACGGCCAACGACTTAGGTGTGAGGCGCACTCAGGTTGAGCGAGGTGCTATCGGGCGTCTCGTAGCCGAGAACGAGGTTGGCCGTCTGCGAGACGTTTGAGAGTTGAACGCCGTCAGGGAGCTCCTGGCTCCTGCATGCGCGACACATGTGTCAACACAATGGAGGCAAGCGAAGCCATGGGAGAGCACGCACCAAGACGCGCTGTACGACGAGCCGGCGATCCACACCTCGCCGCCGCTGGGCGAAGTGAACGGCGGGGCGTACGCAACCTTGGCCGAGCCGACGCTGTTCGGGTCAAAGACACCGTCGGGACCTGGCGAAGGAGGTGTCAGCGTCGAGAACGCGTCTTTCCACGCGAAGCGAGCGCGAGAGGGACCTACTCTTCGCAGCAGAGACAGTGCAGACGGCGGCAAAAGCGGCAAAGGCCGTGGCGAGGAACGACGTCGAGGGAGCAAACATGGCGAGGATCCGAACGAGGTGTTGACTGACGGAGATCAGGCGAAGAGCGAAACAGAGACGAGCGACAGAGTGATCGAAAGGAGCGTCGGGAGGGAGTGTCGGGGGTGGTAGCACGAACGAGAACGACACAAGAAGACGAGTGCAGGAAGCAGAAAAGCAGAGGAAGCAGCGGCACGACCCAAGCGAGCGGCGACTGCGAGGACTAGGAAGAGGAGCCACGGACGTTGCTAGCGCGTCGAGCCTTAGCGCGGGCGAGCGAGTGGAGCAGGCGGCGCCCACGCACGGCATGGTCCTTGCACCTCGCCGATTGCCTGCGAGCACACGTCCGAGCAGCGTTCGCTCCACGCGGCGTGGCGCGAGTAGCGGCGGAGGAAGCTGCTACGGTAGGTAGGTCGCGAAGGTGGTCGAGGAGGGGGTGACGGGTCCGGCACGTGCGGCTCGCGCGCACGCGAGTGTTTGCGAGCCCACGAGACAGGGTGTGGTCCCCGTTTGACGCGCCCTCGTTTGCGAAAAGAGGGTCCGAAGGTGAGGGAGGACCCGACAATCACGAGCGGAAGCGGAGTCGTCCCCGCAGACCGTTCAAACTAGAAACCGCGCTTCATCTTCCTGACAGCGCGCTTCCATTATCACGACACGTCTTGCTGCAGATCTCCTAGGCGCGCGCAGCAAGAAGAGGGTGACCTTTCAAGGCGAGAGTTCAACGTGCGAGACGCAGCGAACACCCTAGACCAATCGCTCGTGCCCCGCCGCCGCCGTCGCTGCGCCGACGTCCCCGAGTCCGAGCCCGCCTAACCGCCCTGTTGGCGGAAACACGCCGCCGTCGCTCTTGTGCGGTTCGAGCGTTGCGGCGATTGATGGCGGGGACGTGAGCGTGAGTGCGCGCCGGAACTCGGCTGTCGCGCCCGTGACGGATGCCGCGTTGGCGGACTGTGAAAAAAAGCCCGCGGGAAGGGCGGCACCTGCAATTCGGACGATCAGTTGCGTTTCTCGCGGAGAAAACGGCTCTGTGTACGCACTCTCGCTGAGAGCGGTTCGCAGTATCAGGCCTGTCCTGTCCAGCGAATACAGGAAGCGCAGCAGTTCGCGGCAGAGCTGCGGATGGTCCACCGTCAGTCCGTCATGAAATGCGAGGGTGAACGAGCCAACTGCGCACTGTCCACTCGCCTGCCTCCATCGCCGACTTGAGCAGCTTGACAGTGTCCTGTTGAAAAGGGGCGCGGGTCAGGAGATCGCCTCCGAGCCAGTCGTTCTGAGAAGCGCTGCGCACCTTGCTCGACTGCTCGAGCGGTTCGAGATTATGCAGCACAAGTAGGTACGAAGCCGCGACCTTGAGGAAGCCTGAAGCGACGCATTTCTGTAAGACCATGTTAAGTCGGCTAAGCGCTCCTAATCGACCATGGGGGCAGCCAAGAGTCGCGTCTGCACGCACCTCGAACAGGTCACGCGGCTTGCCAACAACGCTGAACAAGAACTCCCAGCGCGTAACCTCGGTCTTGCGCGCGCAGTTGACGACGACCTGGAGGCACTCGTCAAAGTGGTCGAGAAAGTCGATCACGCGCGGGAGGACACTCGTCGTGCTCGCCATCGCGCCCTCCGAGTCGGCTTCGTCTTCGAGAACGTCGTGCAGGAGGATCTCGAGCGCGTGCGCGAAGTAGACGAGGTGCGAATAGTGCGACGCGAGGAGGACGGCTTCGCGCTGCTGCGCGCGGTCGAGGTGGAAGCGAAGGATGTGGTGCAGGAACAGGTGAGTCTGCACGAGTAGCGCGTAAGCAATCTAGCGAGGTTCAGTGAGGAGAGCAGAGACGCGCCGTTGTGATGATGCGGAAGATGGCAAAGTCGAGCGTTCGGCGAAGCGATGTCTCCTGGTCGACGCCGACGATGATGCCCTTGTCCATGAGCACCGCTGCAAGGCGGTCGTGTCAGTCACCCGTGAGGTGGAGCTTCGAGGCAAAGAGCACATACCGAGCGGGTAGAAGTCGAGCGGGATCGCAACGCTCTCCCTCACCGTCTCGTACGCGTCGCGCCTCGCATCGACGCGCACCTTCTCAATCGTGAGCGCGTCGAGCCAGACGCGGATCCGCCGCCCGTCCCACGCCCACAGCGAGTTCTCGAGCGTCCCGATCCCGCTCAGGTGCGTCCAGTAGAACTCGACCCGGTCGGCGAGGATCTGCAGGTCGTACTTGACCTCTTCGTGCGCGGCGCGCCGCGGGCGCAGGAGTACAAGTCGCCCGGAGATGAGGAAGATGATGGTCGCGACGTTGAGGTCGTCGGCGGGGTCGCCGAAGCCTGTGTGCGCGGTGCGAGCGAGCGTGAGCGTCGGTCAAACGAGGAGTAACGGTCTAGCACTCACGCTGCTGCGACTTGGGCACGAGCCAGCTCAACCCCCTGACCTTCCTCGGATCCGCGACGACACCCTCGAACCCGATGCTCCCGCACACCCGCAGCCGGGGTGTCGAGCCGCGCACGTGGCGGATCAAGAAGTGGTGGAACGTGTTGTCGGCCGTGTAGACGAGGAGCGAAGAGTCAAAGACGGAGAGGACGAGCGGCTCCGAGTCGAGCGGGACGATTTCGAGCGAATCGGCGAGCGTGAGGGGCTTGTCGCGCGAGAAGACTCGAAGCTGCGCGCAAGAAAGTGAAGACGTAGTCAGTCTAACGCCTCAGGCGGGGTCACAGTCTGACAGAGCAAACACCCATGCGCACCTGGTACTGCCCGCCTTCCTCGCACCCAACGATGAGCATGTTGCTCCACCACGCCATCCCGCCCGTGACGCGGATCACAAGCTCGTCGCGCTCCGAGTCAAAGAGCTTCCACCGCCCGCTGAGCGCGTTGTAGTGCGTCAGGCCGCGCGGACCGGCGACGGCGATGAGGCGCGCGTCGGACGAGATGACGGCGTAGCGGATCGGGTACTGCGAGGCGATGTAGGTCGAGGGGATCTGCGCGGCGGGACAGCTGAGTGAAGTGTACTCGCGAGAAAGCGAAAGAGGCGCACCTTGATGTGCTGCCAGACGTCCGATTCCGGGTTGATGACGCTCATGTCGGGCTGGTCGGCCCCACGGTACACGAGCACGCGATCGTCCATCTGCAGGAACGCCGACTTGGTGTTGTCCTGCGAGCGCGAGTACGCGCGTGAGCTACGAAGGTAAAGCTGGGCCCACGCGAGATGGGGCGCACCGGTGTATGCGCGGCCGTCACCGCGCTCTTGGCAAACGGGATGACAAAGAGCTGTTCATCGTGCGCTGTGAGGGGTGAGTCGCCTGAAGAGGTCAGTATCGCACTCCTCCTCGGAGCGGGCTCGCCTACCCCATCAGTGAGGCCCTCCGCCCACTCACGTTTCTTCTTGGGATGCACCGGCGGCGGGCACAGCACGACCAGTTCGCTGCCCCCGTCGACCCAGAAGCACTTCCTGACGCCCTCCATAAAGTGGTCCTCGAACGCGTCGCTGCGCTCGCCCTCTACGCCGTGCCCCGCGCCGCCCGCGTCGGCCCCGAGCGAGCCCGCGACGGACCACGAGCCGAGGCGACCGTAGACGGACCAGAGGGACCAGCCGAGGTGCCAGCCGCACGCGAGCGCGTAGCCGTCGGGCGTCCTGCGCAGAGGAGGAGTCAGCGTCCAGGCGGGGCGGACGAGGGTCCGACGACGAGCGGCGCACCAGGACAGGCACGTCACGCGTCCGGTTGCGAGTGCGCTTGCGGTCGAGCGCAGGCTCTCCTTGAGTGCCGAGACGTGCGACAGCTGCGGCACGACGAGGTGGTCTGGCGGCGGGGTCGCGGAGTTCGCGCCAACTTGGCGCCGCGAGGACGCGGCTGACGACGTCGGCGGGCAGGGCGAAGGAGGAGGGGCAGACCCGGGAGGGGCGGCGAGGTTGTAGACGGCAATGGTTCCGCTGCAGGGTGTGTCCGCTTGAAGTCAGCGGACGTTGCAAGTACCTCGAAGCGCGTGTTCGGGAGCGCCACATACTCTTCGCATCCAACAGCGACGAGCCCCATCGGCTCGTTGACGGCCGCGCAGCTCGCGCCCTTGCCTTTGTCGAGCTCCTTCTCGCGCAAGTCCTCCACCGCGCTCTCGTCGTCTCTGTCGGTGTCGACCGGCGGGTGGAAGCACACGCCGCTCCACGTCCATCTGCTGCCTCTCCCCTCTGCAGCAGCAGCAGACGGCACAGGTCCGTCTCCAAACGGCGTCTGCTCATCGACGGGCGAGAGCAGACTCGCGCTGCTCTGCGCCGCCGCCGCCGCCGCGTCGCGCTCTTGCGGAGGAGGCGTCCAGCGCACGAGGTACGCGCGCCCGTCCGAGGTCGTCATGATGAACGAGGTCGGATGGCGGCGCGGCTGCTCAGAGAGGGAGGACGGGCCGTGCGTGCGCAGCGAGGTATAGGACGAGGTGCGCGGGAAGGGCGGGGGTGAGAGGCCCGGTGTGGGCATGGCAGAAGACGGGTAGGGCGAGGGAGGGGCGGGAGGCGGCGCGAGAGGCGTGAGAGAGGTGATGGTCACTGTGAGGCAGCGGATTGTCAGCGCAGTCGACGGAGGGTCGAGCCTTGAGAGTGTACCGTCTTTCCGATCCCGCCCTACGAGCCAGTCCCATTCATCGAGCACGACCGCCTCGCTCCCGCCCTCGCCGCTCATCCCGTTCGGCAGGCTCTCCCACCCGGACCCTCGCCGCAGAGTAGTCGGCGGGGGCGGCGGTGCGGGCTTGCCGAACGTCGGCAGACGGCTCGCCGAGGTTGATGCCTCGGGCTGCTGTGCGGGAGAGGGGAAGGGGATGATGCGAAGCATCGGCGGGTCTTGCACAGCGACGAGGAGATCAGACGGTGTGACGCAGACGCTGCGTGTGCGAGTTTGTGAGTCTGAGCAGGACCTAATTCTACAGAGCAGGAGCGGGCGCACCAGCCTACGCCGTCCCCAATGCCCATCCCGCGCTCGCCCTCGCCGCGCAGGACGATCCCCTCGAGGTCCTGCCCCTCGCCCGGGCCCTTTGGCCACGCCTCGGCGGCCTTGTCCCCGCCGGGGAGGACGTACACCTCGTTGGTCGGCCGTCGACTCGAGTTCGACGCGGTCGCGGGCACGATCGAGTACAGGAGGTGGTGGCCCGACGAGGTCGTGACGATGAGGTGGGACGAGCCGTGGAAGTGCACTGAAGCGTTCGAGCCGTGCGTGCGGAGCGAGAGGGGCGTGCGGCGGAGCTTGGCGAGGACAACCTTGGGCTGTGCACGGGCGTGCGGGCATGGTCAATTGGGAGGGAGGGAGGCCGCGAGGAAGGGAGAGTCGCGCACGCGGATGGCCCAGACGCTGACCTCCTCGCGCCCGAGTGCCGCCCAGAGCGCGCGCCCGCCACTCGGATCGCAGGGACCCCGGGCGATGTCGAGGACCTCCTCGCCCTCTTCCTCCTGCACGCCGCCGAGCGAGTCTTTGAACTTTCCCTTGGAGGGGCGGCCGGGGGTCTTGTAGAGCGAGGCCTTTGGTGCGGGCGAGGGTCCGACGGGGAGGGCCGAGGTCGAGATGGAGAGGCGGGTAGTCGGGAGCGGCGACGGGAAGTACATGGGCGCCGGTGAGAGGAAGGAGGCGGTCGAGAGGGACAAGTGGGGGAAGGAGGAGGGGGGAGTGCGAGCGAGGGAGACGAGCGGGAAGCAGAGCACAGCAGCAGTCAACCAGTCCTCGAATGAGCACGTGCACGGCACTCGCAGGCACCGGCGCAGCGCGAGCGAGTCGGAGAGGGAACAGCAAGCGAGCGACGACGAGCGGGACAAGGTCTGCCTCGACTGGCGCACTTGACTCGGCGCAGGAGAGCTGCAGAGGGCACCCAGAGATGCACTCGACTCGCAGGCACTCGCCCTACATCCGCCCAGACCACCCGCAGCCGCCCGCTCGCTGGGCCGCGCTCCGTTCCGCGCTTCACACAACAAACGTTCTCGCCCGCCACGCACCGCATGCAGACACGCACGACGCTCACGAGGGAAAGGGCAAGGGTAGACAACACCACCAGGGCGAACGCACACCCGCAGAACCGCAGAGGGAGCCAGGTACGGCCCCCTCTCCCTCGTCCTTCCGCTCGACCTCCCGCTCACCTCGCCTCATCCGCCCGCAGACGCCCTCCTCCAGCAGACCTTCCACATCGACCGCGTCGCCACTCTTGCGCCCACCTTCCCGCTCTCGCCCACCTCGGCCTCGTCCTCGCACTTCCGCGCATTCGCTTCCGCCCTCGAGCGCTTCCTCGCCCAGCAGCTCGCGCTCGGCCTTGATCCAGACCTGCGCGTCGGCCGCAAAGACCAGCTCGTCCAGCGCGTCGAGGCGGGCTACGTCAACCTGCGCCTCGGCAGCAAAGACGGCGCATTGCGACGTCCCGTCCTCATCCAAGTCGAGCTGGGCGACGAGAACCCCTCGTCGAGCCGCGCGTCCACCTCGAGCAGCACCGCAACCTTCATTCTCTTGCCCTCACTGCCCGAAGACGTCGTTGCGAGCGCCCTCGGCTCGCCGGCCTTCCCCCTCCTGCTGAGCAAGTCCCCCTCGCCGTCGCTCACGCACCTCTTCACGACCTTTCTCTCGACCCGCTTCGACGCCCTCATCCACCCCTTCCGCATCCCGCCCCCATCCATGCTCGCGCTCCTCGAGTCGCTCGTCCGCCCCGGCCCACCCAGCCCCTCCTCCGACGACGACGCGCCGATCTCGCTCGCGACGACGCTCGCATTCGCCTTCCCGCCGCAGATCGCCCGCGAGGGCCTCTCGACCCTCGCGCTCACCCTCCCGCCCGAAATGCTCCCCTCGCTCGTACGCTCGGACTCGGACGAAGGCGGCTCGTTCGTCGAGCGCCTCGCGGCGCACCTCGAGAGGCACACGGCGCTCCCGCTCGAAGCGGTCGAGCTCGTGCGCGTCGGGGCGGGGAGGGGGTCGTTTGTCCACTCGGGCGCGGGCGCGGGAGGGGCGGGGTCGGGAGGGGCGAGGGTCAAGTTCTTCCCCGGGGCGGAGGACGACGAAGGGAGGGAGATGCGGAGGGTGTGCGAGGAGCTGGTCAGGGGCGCGAGGCGGTGAGGGAGGGTGGCTGGGAGCACGAAGTAGATAATTCTCTTGTTGTTGTCGCTCGCCCTTCGGTTGTTGTTCTGTTTCTTGCGTCCCTGAGGACGGGCTCTCCTCTGTCGTCCTCTCCTGCTTTCTGTCCCGTGTTCGTGTGAGGCGCGATCCACTCTAATCTGAATGTGATTGCATCTTCTACGCTCTTCTGCACCTTACAGCGCTTTCGCTTGCTTTCTCGACCGTGCTGCGGCCGAGTGATGTCCCTCGCTCGTCCTCGCTGCGCTTGCTCTGCCTTCTCCCTCCCTCTCGCCCCGTGCACCTTCGGAGCGCGTCTGCTACGCACTGCACGGGCTCGTACCTCACGTGTGATCCGCCGTATCAGCCCGGTCCGCCATGCTTGCCTTCTTCCTCCTCGTCGTCGTCTCGCTCATCTCGCTCGCCGCCTCTCTCCCCGCCGGTGCGTTCTCCCTCAGCGCACTCGTAAAGCACCCACTGACTTCCGGCACTTGCTCCGCAGCCCCTCCCTCCTTCCCCGTCCCGCTCGTCGGCCCCAAAGTCCCCCTCCGTCCCTCCTCTCCCTTCCCGCCCTCGCTCCGCCAGCTCGACACGGGCGAGCTCGTCTTCAGCCGCACGCGCTGGGCTCAGGGAGGAGACGAGAGGGAGACGTGCTTCAGAGAGGTGACGGGCGCGGTCGGTGCGTTGTGCGATCCCGGCACTGTCGCTGCGACTGCTCGAGACAGAGCCAGCGAGCTGACTAGGCAAAATGGACCTGAACGCACAGCGAGCTTGTCGCTCCAGCTCGACACCGAGCTCGTCCTCAGCGACGGTCCGTCCCTCCCTCCCTCTCTCCCGCCTCGGCGCTCTCGCTCACCCCCCACCCCCTTCGCTCCGCCCCCCAGTTCTCCACACGCCCATCTACCTCTGGGTCGCCTACAAGCTCGACCTGATTGCCTCGCGCGCGTACTACCTCGAGGCGTGCTACCGCCCCGCCGGGTTCGGGGCGCTGCGCAGCGCGCGCTCGACGTCGAGGTCGGCGTTGTCGGCGCGACGAGCGGGAAAGGTGCGCGCGAGAGTCGCTTGACTCGATTTGGGGCTGTCGGGACGAGGACATAGGCTGATGCACATCGGTGGACGGCTGCCGCAGTCGTGCAGAACCGCACGGTCAGCTCGCAGGATCAGCGGAAGACGCCTTTGGACAGGGACGGGGTCGTTGAGTCGCTCCTCTCCGCCTAGCGGTGCGTCCGCGCTCTCTGACGCGTGTTGCTACAGGCTTGACCTGACGCAGTCGCTGACCTCCGATCTTCGCGAATGCAGCATGCGACGTCCCTCAACGCTCGGCTTGACCTCGCCCTATCCCGCCCGCTCCTCGCCTGCACTGCTACTCGTCCCCCCAGCGACTCTTGCATCACAGACACGTGCTTTCCTCGGTTCGTTGAGCTCGTCGAGACGCCCGCAGAGTTGCGGATGTGCCTCGGAGTGCGGCCTTCCTGAGCTTAGAGCTTCCGCCTGCTCTCCTGTATCATCCTTTCGCTGTTCCGTGTTCCTGTAGCGGCTTTGCCAGATCGCCAGCTATCAAGCTCTCCGGCACACTTCACTGTCGAGTCTTCCGCTTCGTGCCACCTCTGCTGATCTCCCGCTGGGCCTCGCGCAGGCCACTCTCGGTTCCGCAGCAGCGCAGTCCTTCTCGCGCAGCGCAGCTCGCGCATACCCTACCCGCTTGCGCCCTTGTGCTCCTTCTCCTATGCTCCGTCATCCCAGACCTACCATGCTCGCCTCGACTGCCCTCCTCTGCCTCCTCTCGCTCCGTCTCGTCTCGGCTCTTCCGCTCCCGCAGGCCAGCTCCCCCGCGGTGCAGACTCCCGACTCCGACTCGAGTGCGACAACTTCGACCGCTTCCGCGCCCGTCAACCCCGCTGCTCCGGCGCCCGACGTCCAAGAGTCGACCTCGTCGTCGTCGAGCACGACCAACCCCGCCGACCTCTCCGGCCTCCTCTCGTCCCTCGGCGATCTCCAGTCTCTCGGAGGCACGAGCGAGGGCAGCGCCTCGTCCGACCCGGCGACGCAGCCGTCGCGCGACTTTGCCACGTTCGACGCTGACCGGCCCAAGTCCGGCGAAGCCAACGATGTCGGCGACCTCCTCGCCGGCGCCCAGAACGGGCAGCTCCAGCGTGGTCAAGTTGGTGGGTCGCCAATCGGAACGCCGGTCGGGACGAAGACTGCTCTGGCGCCCGCGCTCGTTGCGGAACCGAGTGCGTCTCGATCCCTAACCTCGCCTCTTGCCGCGCTCTGACTCGTCGCTTGCATCTGCAGCGAACACGTTCAACGGGTTTGTCGCTTCTAGCATTGCCTCCGAAGGCTCGCCCGCGAGCACAGCGGACGCGGCCGCGAGCGCTCCAACCGCTGGTGCGTCTTCTCTGTCGCACGCTTTGCTCTCCGCTCAAGCTGACTTGCCTCACCCACTCGCACAGAGACTTTCGACATCGGCGACTTCCTTGCCGACGCGTCGTTCCCTGCCGAGCTGAGCATCCCCACGCCCACGGCTGTCGCCGCGCAGACGGGCGCGCCTTCCGCTTGATAAGCTTCGTCGTTCTCGTCGGTGCGCGCTCCTTTCTCTCTCGATCGCGCTGCTGTGCGGCAGACTTACTCTGAATCGCTCGCAGCCTTCACTGCCTTGCGTTCCGCCTCGCTCGTACTTTGATCTCCTTCGCCGTTTGGTCCGTCGTCCGCCTCGCATCGCGTCTTCAGCCTGCTTTCCCGTAGTCTCTGCAGTTCTCGCATTGTACACTGTGTCTGTTCCGCCTGTGGCGCGTTACTGCGAGAGCGTGAGCGGCCGTGAAAGCACCGCCAAAGCAGATTGAGAAGGCCAATGAGGAGGAGCTCTGCTTTGCGAGCCTGCCCGCATTCCGCTGCCAGTTTGGAGTTCCGGAGCCGCGCAAAGGGTCACTCGTCTGTGCGCGAAGCCCGTCCGAGCGAGTCGGAGCACGCGCAGCCCGCACGACCTCCCGCTCCCGCCTTTTCTCCTCCTTCTCCTTCGTCGCCTCTCTCGCTCGTAGGCCAAGCAGAGCAGAGAGTCGGCCCGAGCTCGAGCAATCTCCAACAGAAGTGCGTGCACCGAGTCTCGCGCGCTCGCACGGCCTTGCGCGCTCGTTCGCTGATGACGCTTTGGCTCGCAGCTCGACTCGTCTCAACGGGGCGGCACGGCTCGGACGTACGAGTAATCAGCTCGCTCGTGCTGCTCGAGCTCCAGGTGGGACGGCTCGGCGAGACTTGCGACCCAGCCGGCGCTGACGGACTCCTTCGCTCCTCCAGCTTGCTCCGACTCGACCGCTTCTTCGGTCTCTCTCGCGCGGCCAGCCTCTCCAGCTCTTGCCTTCGCTCTATTCGCTCCTTCAAGTCTCGCAAGAGGCTTGCCATGACGACCGAAAAGGTCGTCTGCGGCCGACGCAAGAGTCTTGCGTTGGCACAACGAGTCTCAGAGACTCGTTGCGAACGGGACCCTCGACAAGGGCAAGTCGGTGCGTCTGACCGAACGATTCTTGCACAGACGAGCGAGGGCTTACAGGCTCGCACACAGCGGCTTCAGGGCCAAAACTCGCTCGGGGCTTGGGCTCGCCGTCTCGCGCCTGTCAAGTTTCGACAGGTCCGAGAACACGCCGATCGTGGCCCCGGATCGGGGGCGCGCTCGGCACACTACTCGCTTGGACAACGGATCATTCGAGCGAGTCCGAGAACGGGACGGGCGCGGCAGACGCGCACGGCTCGTCTTTCGTCAGCGGAGCCATGGCTCGCTGCAGAGTGGCCGCAAAGTGCGGCTTCTCCCTCCCGGAGCGATAGACCGAAGGTAAGGGCTGGAGTCTCTGGGAGTGTGGGGTAATCGAGAAGCGTTCGAGTGCAGCGTTTCGCGCGAGAGAGGTCGACATCGCCATTGCCCGTCCTGCTGCGCCTTGGCTTCCTCCGACTTGCTCCGCTCGTGCAATCTTGCTATCGATCTGGCAAGGCGACTGGACACAGCGAGCTCATCTTAGGCCGCGCTCATGGTTGCGCGAGAGTCGCTGCCTCGCTTCGACAGCTACCCTCTGCTGTTCCTTCTCGCTTCTGCTTGTTTCGCTTTCTTCTGGCCACTGCCGCTGCGCAAAGACGGCTGCCCGTCGAAACGGGTACCCACGCCTTCGTAACGACTTCTTCTGGCTTCGACTTGACGCTTTGTCGACAGTCTCCTCACGAAAGCGTTGGAAACGCGGGCTTTAGCCTGACCAGAGTGACGGACTATCTCCTCGCGACCGAGCACAGAGAGAACTTGGAATGCAAAAGACGGAGGACGCTACATGGTACAGACTGCGAGAGAAAGCGGGGACAGATGCAGAGTGAGCGCGAACGAAAAGGCTCTTTTCGCGGTGGGCGGGAGACGTCGCTGCGGGTTTTTGCGGGTTAAGTTGCGTTGATCCGCTGTGAAGTAGGTTAGGACGCACGTCTTCAGGTACGGATGCGCGTCGACTCGTCGTCGTCGTCGCTGCACGTGTCGTCGTCGCCGTCGTCCTCCCACTTGATCGAGACGTAACGCATGACGGTGTAGACCCAGCCGCGCTTGCCCTTCTCGTCGCCGCCCTTGACGTCCTTGCCCTTGGCATCGTCGTCATGCTTGATGGCCTTGTCGTCGCTCTCCTTATTGACGACCGGCTCCTGCTCCTTCGTCGGCAGCGGCGCCGCCTTCGAGGCGTTCTTGCCGACCGAGCCAATCCCTCCGAGGTAGTCGACGCTGCCGAGGAGCCCCTCCCCACCGCCGCCGAGCGGCTGGCCAAGGCGGCTCTGGTCCGCGCCCGTCGCAAAGCCCGTCTGCGTCAGCGCCCCGAGCGACGAGAGGACGTCGCCGCCGCCGCTGATGGCGCTGTGGTTGTTGTCGGCAGGCGTGGCGCGCTTGTCGAAGGTGCCCTTGGCGAAAAAGTCGCCGTCGCTCTTGTCGCCGCCGACGAAGAGGCCGTGCGTCTTGTCGACTGTTGAGACGGGACGCGAGAGAGAGTCAGCTCGACGCTGGCGGACGATGGAGGACGCGCATGCGCACCGTCGAGGTCCTTCGAGCGGCTCTTGTACTGCTTGTAGCAGAACTCTTCATAGTAGTACTCGACGTCGTTAAAGGCCTTCTTGATGCCGTCCGAGAGGAAGACGGTGCCGCCCTTCGCTGCGGAGGCGCGAAAAGAGGTCAGCCGGGCGCCGGAGCAGGGGAATGGAGTTGATGAGATCACGCACTGTCCTGAATGACCAGCTCCTTGCTGTTTTTGACCTTGAACTCGTCTGCAGAGCGGTTCGAGGTGCCGGCGAGTCAGTTGGAACGTGCCGGCCGGCGACGAGGGGACGACCGGAGCACGCACCGATGTCGGCGTAGAGGTTCCGGTAGCAGGACTCCTTGAGCGTGACGTCGTCGAGGTCGATCGACTTGCTCTCTGACGAGCCGACCAGGAGAGAGTCGTCGGCGCCGAACTTGACGTCCGCGAGGACGGACGACGCGAGGAGCACGATGGAGAACACGGTAGCGGCAAATGAGAGCATATCCGGGGAGGTCGTCGAGGTCTGAGCGCGAAAGGGGAAGGGGTGGAAGCAGAGGAAGCGAAGGACGGACGACGAGTCGGCGAGCAGCGGCACATCATCCTCGCTCGTCGCCGGAGCACGAGCGGCCGGCACGCCTTGCAGAGAGGAGCATCAGGGATCACTAAGCGAGCATTCGCAACATGGCACGAGCCTTTGTCGACAAGAGCGCGCCCGTCTCCCCTGTTGCGTTGATGAGGTCGGTGCACGTGCAGCAACAAAGTGGAACGGGCAGCGAGAGCCTAGAAGGTGCAGTAGACAATCTCTCAGGTGCTCCCAGGCCCTCGATAAGCTGTCAGGTGCGAGCGGCGACGGATGTCGCTGTCGATCCCCGGCTCCGGCTCGCCGCTCTCGTCTGCTCCCGCCACCACCTGGCTTCCCCACAGAACGACTGCCGTGCAGACTTGCTAGCGCTTACACAGACGCGAAGAGCCGCCTGAAGACCTGCTACCTTGCCGGCCTCCTCGCCCACTGCATTCCGCTTCACGTCATGGCCGGACTCGAGCAAGCCCACGCCATCTCGAACGCAGTCGGCAATGCGCAGAACCCGACAGAGGTCCTCTATATCGTCGCGCTGCACTTTGTCGACCAGTTCCTCGACTTCCTCGAGACGGCCGTCACGACCGACGAGCTCCTCTCGCGCCAGAGCCAGCTCTCGCCCGGCTCTACCGTCGGCAAGCACGCGCGGCACCTCTTGGACCACTACCGCCTCCTGCTGCAAGGCGTGAGCGACGCCGACTCGCCCGCTTCCGCCGCATCGTCCGTAGCCACCGCCTTCCCCTCGTCGACTCGCGCGCCGCCGCCGATACACGTCAACTACGACCTGCGCACGCGCAACCTCGCGGCCGAGACGTCGCACAGCGCGTGCGTCGAGTCGTTCGAGCAGCTGCGCGCGCAGCTGCGGCACGTGACGGCGCAGGGGCGCGGCGTCGACGCCGAGCGCGTCGTGCGGCTGCATGCGACGACGCCCGTGCAGGTCGAGGTCGGGAGCACGTTTGCGCGCGAGCTGTGGTTTGCGAGCTTTCACGCCGGTGCGCAGGCTGTCGTCTCCCTTCTCCCGGCGGTGCGGATTCGAGAGCTGAACTCGGATGTCTGCAGTGCATCACTTTGCCCTCATTCGGTGCGCCTGCAATCCTCCTCGCCGCAGACCCTCGCAAGCTCCAGCTGACTGCTCTGCACTGTGTCTGCAGCGTCATCGCAACAGGCGAGCTAGGCGTGACGGTGCCGAAAGATTTCGGCGTGGCCCCGGCGACGCTGGTGCACCGGCAAGAAGAGGCGTCGAAGCTGTAGCAGGACGGGAAGGGGAGGGAAGAGATTGTCGGAGCCACCTAGTCACGCCTCGCCGTGGAGAGTAATCGCGCGAGATGCCGGCTTGGGCCCCTTCTGCGGGCTTGCGACGAGGCAAGAGCAGAGTCGTTTGTCGTCGCACACTGACGCTCTCCCCGGAGGGAGGAGCGAGGCGGCTTTACCTGAGCGCCTGGGTGGGAGAGTGAGCCAGGGAAGTGCTGCCCACGCTGTTTGACGGCGGGGCAGGGCGCTGTGCGGTGGAGGGAAAAGGAGAGCGCACGCGGCGCAACGCGAGCACTCCGACGAGCGAGGACCGCGCCTCTCCTGAGCTGAATACGTTTGCCTCGTCTATTCTCGCCGACTACTCCCTCTCTCACTTACCGCCAATGTCGACCTCGCTGCCGACGACGCCGTCCGAGGCGCCGCGCAAGCCGTTCCTCTCGCTCGACCTGTCGGACGAGCCCGCGGCGGGCATCCGACGGGACCTGCACGAGTCTCCCACTCCGCTGCACGGCGACGACGCTGCTGGTGGGGCAGGAGGCGCGCTCGCTCCGTCGCCCGTCCCGCACGACTTTGGCTTCCCGCAGTCTCCTGTTGCTCCTGCTCCCGCTACGAGCGACACGGGGAGCGTCGTCGAGCGCGACGAGGCGGACGCTCTCGGCGACGGCGACGAGCCGAAGCGGGGGTCGGCGCGGGCGGCAATCTCGACGACGCAGCGCATCTTCCGCCAGCTAGACTCGATCAAGGACCTCCAGAGCTCGATCGCAGCCCGCCACGCCGCCCTCGAAAACATCTCGGGCCTCGCTGGCGCACGGCTCGACGGTGACGCGAGCGACAACGACGGTGGGTTGGGCGGGCGCACAAAGGAGCAGCGCGAAAAGGTCGGCAAGGCGTACGAGAAGACGGCCGACGAGTTTGCGAGGCGCGAAGAGGGCGTCAAGGGCATCATGGCGCAGGTGCGCTCCTCCTGCGCGCTTCCGCGTCGGAGCGATTCTGACTTTCAGGCCCGCTTCCTGCAGCTCGCCGAGCTCTCGTCCGCGCTCAAGACTCTCCACTCGCTCCCTGCGCCCGCCCTCTTTCCCCGCTGCGCCGTCTCGCCCGCAAGCGACCCGTCCGCCTCTCCCGCTCACCACGATGCCGCTCACTCTGACCCGTCTGCCGCCGCTCCACCCACTCGCACCCCGGCTATTCCGATCATCGACCCGCCCGTCAAGTCGGACACAGACCCTGTCGCGGCGCGCGACGAACGCGAGAAGGCCAGCGCGCTCAAAGTCCCCGAACGGACGCGGACGGGGCGCTGAGCTGGCTCGCGGCCTCTTCCTCTCGTGACCATCTCCGAGTGTACCGTCTGTCGACCTGTCGTTGTAACACCGCCGTCACGTCTCTTGGCACTTCTGCGCTCGACGCTTCAGGAGGAACAGGAGCGGCTTCGGCAAGTCCTCGGAGGAGGGACAGGAGACAGGACGAGGACGAGAGACGGGCCAGCTGGCTTGCCGTCGGTCTCCCTTCTTCCCCTAAGCTGGTCTGGCGAGCCGGCACGGTGGACAAGCGAAGGTGCGTGCCTTGCCATAAATCTGCTTTGGCGCCGCTGACCGCTTCCGCTCTCGCTCCTCAATCTAGACTTCCCGTGCTCTCGCTGCCAACCTCCACGGCAAGTCCGTTTCTTGGCGAGCGGTGAGCGCCGTCGCCTTGACTCGCCGGTAGAGTCCCAGCATGGGCTCCTCGACCAAGTACCGCGACCGAGACCGACGAGACCGCGACCGTTCGCGCTCCCGCTCGCGGCGCGGCGGCGACGACGACGATTCGCGCCGCTCGACGCGCGACCGCGACCGCGATCGGGACAAGCGGCGCACGAGCTCGAGGTCGCGCCGCTCGTCGACGTACGATGACGGGTACACCGACGCGGGCACGGCGAGCAGCAGCCGGAGGAAGGACAAGGCGGTGTCTTCCTTTTCGAGACGTGACAGCGCGTACGATGACGGGTATGGCGACGACGCGTATGGCGGCGATGGCGGCGATGCCGGTGGGTACGACGACGCACGCTCGAGCCGCAAGAGCGGCGGCGGGACGAGCAAGAAGTCGCGCCGAGCGCAACCGGCAACGGACAACTATGTAGCCGACGACGCGTACGAAGACTCGCAGAGCCGCTCGGCTGCGTCGACGAGGGACAAGTCGTCGAAGCGGCGGACACGCGCGACCGACTCGTACGCCGATGATCAGGGCGGCGACGATGCGTATGGCGGAGGAGATGACGGCGCGTTCGACCCAGCGCCGTCGAGCCGTGGAGGCGGTGGCCGGCAGTACGATGGGTACTCGCAAAGCGGACAGTCTGCGTATGACGGACAGCAGCAGCAGCAGCAGCCATGTGCGTTCCCAGTCTCTTCCGCTTCGATCGCTCCTGATTTCACGCTTATTGACCTGCGACGCTGTGCATATTCGCAGCTTACGGCTCGCAATATGGTGGGCAGCAGAACTACCCGCCGCCTTCAAACTGGCCTCCATCTTCCGGCTATCCTGCTCAGCCATCAGCTGGCTACCCTGCGCAGCCGCCTCCGGCGCCGCCGCTTCAACAGCAGAAGCAGCCATACCCGTCGCAGTCAGGCTACTACGGGCAACCCGCACCTCCGCCACCGTCGCAGCCGCCGCCTCCCACCTGGCAGAGTCAGCCGTCATCCAGCTACGCTCCATCTTCGTATGCACCGTCCGCTGCACCTTCATCAAATGACGCAGGCGGGATCCTTCGAGGCTACGCTCCTACGCCCGCGCCGAGCGAGGCCGTCTACCCTGGCGCGCCCCCTCTGCCTGGCCCGCCGCCGCCCTTCGGTCCGACATGGCAGCAGCCGCCAGTAGCGCCCAATGCGCCTGCCGGATGGCCGTACTCGCCGCCGCCGCCACCCTCAGCCGGACAGCCGCCACGTCTCTCGCCTTACGGCCAGCCGCAGTACCCGTCCACCTCGCCGACGCTCGCCCCACCCGTTCCGCCTCAGCCAGCAGGCTCACCGGGCGCCTCTCGCCCGCTGCACCAGAACGAGGTCGTCGAAGGGCGATGGGTGCCAGGCCGAGACGGCAAGTGGGTCTGGCAGGTCGACGAGGTGACTGCTCCGCCTCCGCCGCCACCAGTCGCAGCACCCGTCGCTTCACAGGCTCCGAACGATCCGTACTCGCCCTACTATGGCGGCTCGACGGCGACCCCCTCGACTCAGCAGGGACCCTACGGCGCCCCGCCTGGTCCTCCGGCGGCGCAGCCGCAGGGGTATCCTCCCGCTCCGCCTTCTCAGCCACCGGGCTATCCGCCTGGACCTGCTCCTCCGCGCCCTCCGGCGCCTCCATCGTACGGACAGCAGCCTGGCGCTCTCGGGAATGCGTACGGCCAGCCACCTCCGCATCCGGCACCGCCGTCGACCTACACTGCACCGGCTCAAGCGTCGTACTACCCGCCAGCTCCTCCCTCCGTCGCGTCCGGCTATTCGTCCCAGCCGCCCTATCAACCCGCGCCGCCGCCTCAGCAGCCGCAAGAGCGCCCTCGACCCTCTGCGCCCTCGGCCTACTCGGACGAGACCGCCTCTCCCGGCGACTACGCGCCCCCTCGCCGCCCGCCTTCGCGCGCCCGCTCGTCGTACCGCGAACGCGCGCCGACGCCTTCGGACAGCGGCACGGAGGATGAGGGCGGGTACGACTCGCGCGACCGCAGCCGAGATCGCGAGCGCGACAGGTCGAGGTCGCGCTCGAGGTCGCGCCGCGACAGCTATGCGAGCGATTCGGACCGGCGCGAGACGGACTACGATGACGACGACTATGATGCCGGATACGACGATGCGGGCGACTCGCGCTCGAGACGCTCTGGCGGCGGTGGCGCGAGCAGGAGGCGCGAGCGTGATCAGGATCGGTCGCGCCGCGATGACCGCGACGCGAGGACGTACCGGTCGATGGGCAAGGGCGACAAGAAGCGCGAGAGAAGGAGGAGCAGCGTCGGCGAAGCGGCCGCGCGGGAAATGCTTGCAGCGTGCGTCTCTCTTGAACTGGTGTCTTTTCCTGCAGGACTCGCACTGACGAGTAGTTGGCGACCCGCTTGCCAGACAAATCGCTCGCGAGGAAGCCGAGATCCTCGCGGCACGCTTTCAATCGGCCAAGCTCGCCCGGCAGCAGCGCCAGCAGCAGCTCGAGGACGATGACTCGTGGGAGCAAGTCGAAGTACCGCCACGACGCATGAGCGTAGGCGACGCCTTTCGGCAGAACCAGTGCGTATCCAGTCCTGGTTCTCGCGAGCTTGCGAGTTCGCAACTGACGCGCTCGGTTCGAACAGTCTCATGGCAGGCGACGAGCTCTACGAAGAGCCTCGCCGGGCCCGCTCGAACCCGACGCCCACACCTGCCATGATGCCACCCGTCCCTCCGCCTCCGCCCAAGCCGCTCCTGCCGCCGTCGAAAGCCTCGCGCATCGCCGCCTGGTCCGCGAGCGTCCCGCTCTCGTCGGATGGCGGGTCCGAGACGACGTACGATGACGAGCCCGCTGCGGCGGCGCCGGTTCGCTCGGCGATGAAGGGCAGTCGGGCGCGTACTGCAGCGCCGACGCCGCTTGCGATGGCCGACGATGGGCTGGACGGCGTTGTCGAGCCATTCGATCCTTTCGCACCTGTCACGGCGGGG
Organism: Rhodotorula paludigena; assembly: GCF_050403205.1. NCBI lineage: Eukaryota > Fungi > Basidiomycota > Microbotryomycetes > Sporidiobolales > Sporidiobolaceae > Rhodotorula > Rhodotorula paludigena. The sequence continues at coordinate 48,229 of NW_027481380.1, read as the reverse complement.
CAGACGGCAGCGCAGCTGTACGGAAGCTGGGTACGTGCTCATCTAGCGTTATTGCTTGGGACGTATCGACTGATTCGGTCCTGGCAGCATCCGCAACGCAACAGATGAAGGAGAATTGACTTTCGCGGTGTCCGCGGCTCGTACCCGCGCCGCCTTATCCCTTTGCAATGTCAGCAGTATCTTTCGATGCGTCTCGAGGCTTCGAGGCTCCGAAGGATCGCGTTGGAGAGGTTTTCGCAACTCTCAAGGAAGATAGTCGACCAGTACCGGTTCTCGCGCGGCTCTCGATGCTGCAATGCGGACAAAACAAACTGCTTCGAATTGGCACATAGACACGACAAGCGACAAAGAGGGAGGTGAGGGAGAGTCGAAAGAGGTCAACGGCGGACTCTTCAAATGACAGCCTTCTTGGCGGCGCCGACGAGCGCCTGCCAGAGCACGGAAACCGGGTCAGCGCAATCCCACAAACCAGGCACGGAGGATCCGAGACGCACCTGGCGCGTCGCGAGGTAGATCTTCTCCTTCGCGAGGAAGAGGAGCGCAGCCTGCAGGACTCAGCGCGGTCAGCTTGTTCCCTTTTTTGTGAGCACATCCATTCATATGCGTAGGAGGTTCAGCGCACCGTAGCGACGGACTGAGTGAGCTTCGGGCCGATGCCCTTGTACAGGCCCTGGACGCCCTCGGCCGCAACGATCTTGCGCAGCCCGTCGAGCGACGACGTGTACGAGCGACCGGCGGCATTACCGGCCTGCATGCGAGCCTTGACGGTGAGGTCTGTCCCGCAAAGGATGTTGAAGTCAGTCATCCGACCCGGCAACGCGAGGGCCCGGCTTCGGATCGGTCGCGTTCCGCCAAAAGCTTACAGGGGTAGGTAACACCGGTCGCGAAAAGCTTGGTCACGGCTCCGAGGATGAAGAAGTCGAGGTCCGTCAGAGGCGGAACGGCGGCACTGCCCTTGGCGAGGCGGAGGGCGCGGCGGCGCGTGATCAGATTCTTGAGCTGCTCGAAAAGCTGAAGCGCATCGAGACGTCAGAACGGCGCATGGGGTACACAGGATGCCGCCGCGACACGTGGATCACAGGCCTAAGACAATTGGACGCACCGTGAACTGGAGGATCGGGTTCGAGACGAGGATGAGCGCCGGTCCGAGGCCGTGGAAGAAGGCACCGGGCCCGTCGGTGCGGAGGATGTCGAGGATGGTCTGGAGGATGCCGCGGCGCTTCTCGATGACCGTCTTTGTCGCGCTGGGCGCGCCGGAAGGGTCGGCAGCGACAGTCGTGCGGACCGTTTGCCGCGTCTGCAGAAGCCAAGCCGTCAGCGCCAATGATTCGCACAGCATCACATACAAAGCAGTGGCCGAACGTACGTTGACGACCCAAATCGGGTTGGAAAGGATGGAAGTTGCGGCGCCTGCGCGGAATAGCGGTCAACTTCGCTTTACGGGAAGCGCTACTCTAGCGGTGCACGTCACGCACCTGCTGCAGCGGAGACCAGGATCGATTCGAGCGTAGACAGTGCAAGCCTGGTGCTCTTGCGAGACTTGAGAACGATGGCGCGCGCTTCCTCGAAGCTGAAGAGCCCCGAGCATCAGTATCAGATGACAGCACCAGAGACAGCATTCGACATTACCAGAGGTAGTAAATGCTGGAGGAGAAGTCGCGGAAATCAGTATCGAGCAGCCTCAACGCACAAAGCTCCGCATGCGCACCCGTTCGTGACCGCGATGCCCACGAGACTCGAGCTCAACCCGTCGTACAGACCGGCCACACCGTCGCGCTGGATGACCTTGAGCACGGCGGCGCGTGTGCTCTGCGTCCAACAAGGCATGCGAGGCAGAGTGAGCACGAGGTCGTCTGCAAGCGGCAATGATGAGGGGAACGCGCCTCGTGCTTAGACTTGGCTTCGACTTGCGAGCGGGTCGAGAGATTGACAAGCGGGTACGTGCTGCTCGCAGGAAGGGGGGCATGGTCAGTAGCGCGACTTGCGACAGCTGAGAGCGGGACCCGACGCACACGGCCATGGCGATGCAGCCTCCGGCGGCGCCGGCGACCGCGTGAACAGCCGAATCGCTCAGTCCGACCATCTTGCAGCTGTTGAGTGGCTGATTGGGCGCCTAAAAGGGTGACGAGAGCAGCGGAAGTGTCTCGAGAGATGAGACGAAAGTGGGGCAAAGTCGGGTCGGGATGAACGCGCTCTGCGGGCAGTTTACGCGCGTGCACGGGCGTTGATAGAAGCAGTGTCGAGTGTCGGAGCAGTCAGAGCGCAGTCTGTCGAGAAGAGACGCGCGAAAGGCCGCCCAGTCGCGCTTCCGGCTTCCAGCGCCGATTTGTTGCCGGCACGGCTGGAGGCACGCGACATGTCCATCAAACCCCGCGCACAGACACCCCGTGACAAATGCAAACGAGGCAGTACAGTACACTCGGTAACGACATTGCCGCATGAACCAAGAAATACAACAAGAACCGCCTTTGCCCTCAATCCCGCTCACATCCGCGCCTGCTGACGTGCCGGCCACAGGTCTGCCTTGGGTTGCTTGTCCGCCGGCACGCCGAGCCTGATGCCGGGGACGTTGCGCAGGCGCTTGGGCCAGATACCGCTGCGGGAGAGACTATCAGCCGGGACGTCCTCTCGGAATCGCAACTCGGAAGACGCACCTCTTGCCCGGCGCGAGGATGCCGTTCGGGTCCAGAGCGTCCTTGAGCGCCTCCTGGAAGCGCAGCTGGATCTGGTTGTTGCCGCCGTAGGTCGCGGCGACTTGGTCCATGAGGAAGTTGTGCGTGCCTGCGGCGATAAAGAGGGACGGTCAGCGTACTGAGGATGGACACCGGCCGCGCGCTGAACTCACGGTATTCCTGGTAACCCAGCTTGGCGCTGCGAGCACGACGTTGCATCAGTCCGGCGGACTTACAAGTCCAGCTGTGCAGGAGGAAGCGCACCTCTCCCAGGTCAGCTCGCGCATGAGCGCCTGTGCCCGCCGCTTCTCGTCGTCATCGTTCGGGTCGTAGATGAGGTCCAAGATGTGGTGCATCTCGCGTGCGCCGATGCCTGACAGGAGAGTGGGTCAGCGAGGGTTGAACGCATCAGGGAGTGTCAGACTTACAGAAATTGCCCATGTACTGGAAGTTGTACTTCTTGCACAGCTTCTTGCATAGGTCGTATTGCACCTCGGCGTCGTGGCCGCGCGTCGGCTGCGCCGCAACCGCAGGATCAGCGCAATCTCAGAACACGATAAGCTGAGAAGGCTCACCGAGATCGGGGCGAAGAAGAGATGCGCGTAGCCAGGCCCGCGCCAGCTCAGCCACTGGAGCTCGTGGTTGTTCGGAATGCCCTGCATCGTCAGGTCGCGGCTGTGATTGGGAGAGTCAGCTCGGCGTCGCGCGCCTCTCAGGCAGCTTCCGGACGCACTACTGCAGCAGCGACTTCTCGTCGAGGTCGCCGACGAAGTAGTGCTGCGTGAGGTACTCCTATGAGGACCGTCAGCAGCAGTGTAGCGCAGATTCACGCACCTTTGCGCCCTTGACCTTCGAGAACTCCGCCTGGATGATCTCCCAGTGACAGTCGCGCACTGCCTTAGGACCGTCTTGAAAATGATGCAGAGTCAGTGAGACTCTTCGCTATGCTCGACGCGGACGTACAGAGAGCCCCGTAGAAGTCTGTGGAGGCGAGGGCCAGTCAGCTCTGCTCAAGCGGGAACTGCAGGGATTGCTCGACGTACTCCACACGCCCTGGTTCTTGAACTTCTCTTTGACGAAATTGAAGAACTCGTCATCGCTGAGGTAGTCCGCCGTGTCTCGACCGGCTGTCGGTGGCAGAAATTGTCAGCATTAGCCTTCGCTCGCCTTGCAAAGGTCGACATGGTGCGCACGGAAGAAGTCCTTCATGCTGCGGAACACATGATGAGCTTGTCTCTGCAACTCAGAGTGAGGCACCCACGCACGTCCCGAGACAGGCGATGTCGACGAGCGAGTGCCGCAGCTGCGCGACGTGTCCGAAGATGCCGGAGATGCGCAGAGGCCGCATGAGCTCGACGATCTGCGGCAGGTCCGACTCGTTTTCGAACGTCCACATATAGCTCTGGTAGCCTCCGGGATGCTGAAAGAACCGCTGCTCGTCAGCGAGTCTGTCTTTGAACGGCGAGCGAGCATGAAGGCCGTACCGGTGCAACCCACATGCCCATCGACGTGCAGATGCCAAAGTTGCTTTGCGTGAAGATGCCGTCGGCGTAGGGGCCAAAGCCGTAATTGAAGAGGTAGCGACTCGGGTTGTCCTCGCCGGCCGCGCCCATGCCGGTGTGCATGACCTCGCCGTTCGGGAGGACAATTTCCATCGAGCAGTGGGTCCCGAAGTGGTCCCCGTAGGACGTGTAGCCGACGCCGCGATCCATGGCGTTGCCCAGGACCGAGCCCCATCCTAAATCCGGGCAGTCCATCATGACGTCCTTTTCGAGGCCGCGCCTGAGGATTTCCTCGTACAGCTGGAAGTACGACACGCCGGGTTCGACGACGACGTAGTAGTCGGTCGTGTTGATCTCGAGGATGCGGTTCATGCGCTTGCCGAGGTCGACTACGATGGAACCGCTGAGGCGAGGAGAGCGACCGCCGTAGCCGAGGTTCTTGCCGCGCGAGATCGGGCTGATGGGCACTCCGTGCTTGTTAGCGAGCTTTACGATACCCTGGACGTCTTGCGTCGAGCCGGGCGTGACGCAGACTGAGGTAGCGAACTTGTCGTCGAGCTGAGTGTCGTGTCCGTCCGTGAACACGCCGCTGTGTGTCGCCTCGTAGTTAGTACGTGCCCTCGTCGGTATGCTGCAAGCATCGCACTGCACGTATGTGTAGCGGGAGAGGCGGAGTGTCGGAGACAAGGGCACGGAACTGGAGCGGCGAAGACGAGATAACTGGACGCACCCAGTCTGTTCGTCCTGGAATAGTCCCACTGCTGCAACGCCTTCGCCGGAGTCGACGTGCACGTTGTCCGCTCCGAGAAGCGAGCGCAGGTCGTCGAGCATAGCCAGCATCGACCGGAGCGAAGTCCCGAGCGGGAGGATGAGTTTGTGCTCTTCATCGCGGATGAAGGGGTTCTTCGTGCCGTCGAGCGAGATCTCAGGAGCAGCCGCCATCTCTGCCGATGCGTGCAGAACGCGCGAGACAACAAGGAGAGAGCGACAGCGCCTCGGGAAAGTCGCGCCACATGCATGTGGTTCACCACTTCGGGACAAGCCAGTGTCCTCCACGCTCCGGGACCGAGAAAACCAGTCCAGCACCGAGACACGCCTCAGCAAGACGTCTGAGTGCGTCCAGTGAGCGACAAAGGCAGCGCCCCTGCTCCACACGGTTGTCAGCGTCGCTGCAGAAATGCAAGAACCCTCGAACTTCGCGGAGCTCCCTGAGGTCGACACGGCGCGCTTCGGGCGCAGTTGGTGGACTTTGCGTGTAACTCTAAGGGGTCTTCAGCTCTGCACGACTTCCGACGAGCGTCGAGCGGATGTGGTCGAAGGCAGGTCCGCTCGAGATTCTTCATCACCCGCCTTCACGAGGCGGTAGTCGTCTGGCTCGCCTGCAGGCTTTCTGCCTCTGTAGCAGAGTGCGACAACCTGGTGACGGGCTCTCGTGCCTCCTGCGCGCTGTCACGAGGCTGCACTGGCTCTCCCCCGCTCCTACCTCCTCAGCTTTCGCCTGCTCATCGCAACGCATGCTCCGCGCCGTGACGGCTCCGTGCTGTCTCGTTTGGAGGCCACCGAGCGTAGGCGGACGTGGGCAGGCTCAATTGACCGCGACCGCGAATCGACGCCGGCACGCTTGTCGGTCCTGAGCGCGATCACCTCGCGCTCAGCTCCGCACGAATGGGTCCGGCCCCTCAATAGCAGGCGGGGCTCGATTTGGCTGAGCCGCGCTCGCGGCGCACGCTACGACGGACCGCGTGCTCGGATCACGGACTGTCTGGCCCTCATCGTCGGCCTGCACGCCGTTGTGCTGTTGACCTGTTCGTCCTGCCAATCTCGTCTTTCGCTTCTCTCTCTCCTTCGCAACACTCTCTCGACTTGCACTCGCTATCGTACCCGCTTTCGGCCGGGCTTCACACTCCTTTTCAACCTCACTCTCCTTTGAAATGCGGCTGTCGCCGGTCCTGCTTGCCGCTGCAGCGGCAGGCACCCTCGGCGTAGCTGCGCACTCGGTCACTCCTTCTTCTACGGACGTCACGGTAGCGCACAGCCACGAGCTTGCCGCCCGCTCGCCGCTCACCCTCTCGCTTGGCGGCTTCAACATCTGCATCGGTTTCTTCTGCAACCGGCCGAGCAAGTCGTGGAAGTGCAACGGTGCGTCTCGTGCCACTCGGTATGTGCCTAGCAATGACTAACGCCTCGTGTGCACAGGGACGGGTCGTGACGGGTACTCGGTCGACTACAACGGCCACAGCGCTCCTTCCTGGGCGCCTCGCGGATGGCTCTGGTTCGGCGTCGACATTGGTTGGGCACCGGCCAGGAGCTGGTCGTGTGGTAGCGACTGGGCCATCCCGTCTGCGTTCGGCAGCTACGCTCACAAGGTCACCTGGTGGAGTGAGCTCTTCGCGCAATCGATGTACGCGCTTTCAGCCACTGATCCGTCGTCGACCTTCAGAACCCTCCTCCTCGTGGGTCAGCCACCACTCGAGCCACTGGAAGCTCGACTTCTCGCCTCCTCCGTTCTGGGGCATCATCTCGTGGCCTTCGCAGTCGTTCAAGTGCAATGGTACGCTCCTTTCGCTGCGAGAACCCCCGCCTTTGCTGACAGGCACGCCCGCAGGCTCCGGCAAAGACGGCTTCGAGATTGACTGCTACGGCAAGAAGGCCCCTTCGTGGGTCCCGGCCGGCTGGCGCTGGTTTGGCGTCGAGATCGGTTGGGCGCCGCTTCCGACCTGGTCGTGCGGCAGCGACTGGACCATCCCGTCTGCATTCGGCAGCTACGCTCACAAGGTCACCTGGTGGAGTGAGCTTCTATCGCTCTCATCTGTTGCACGAACAGCTACTGATCCACTGTCTACTCTCAGAGCCTTCCGGCTCGTGGATCAGCAAGCACTCGGGCCATTGGAAGCTCGACTTCTCGCCTCCTCCGTTTTGGGGCATCATCTCGTGGCCTTCGCAGTCGTTCAAGTGCAACGGTACGCTCCTTTCGCGGCGATGATCTTCGCCTTCGCTGACAACCACGCCCGCAGGCTCCGGCAAAGACGGCTTCGAGATCGACTGCTACGGCAAGAAGGCCCCTTCGTGGGTCCCGGCCGGCTGGCGCTGGTTCGGCGTCGAGATCGGCTGGGCGCCGCTCCCGACTTGGTCGTGCGGAAGCGACTGGACCATCCCGTCTGCGTTCGGCAGCTACGCTCACAAGGTCACCTGGTGGAGTGGGCTTCTCTCGCTTTCACCGGCCGTGGCACCGGCCGTGGGTTTATCACTGATTCGCTATCTACCTTCAGAGCCTTCCGGCTCGTGGATCAGCAAGCACTCGGGTCGGTGGGAGGTCGACTTCTCGCCCCCTCCGTTCTGGGCCATCATCTCCTGGCCCTCGCAGTCGTTCAAGTGCAACGGTACGGCTTCCACCTTCGTCTTCGCCGCTTTCATTGCCGCCTTTGCTGACACCCACGCCCGCAGGCTCCGGCAAAGACGGCTTCGAGATCGACTGCTACGGCAAGAAGGCCCCCTCGTGGGTCCCGGCCGGCTGGCGCTGGTTCGGCGTCGAGATTGGCTGGGCGCCGCTCCCGACCTGGTCGTGCGACGCTTCTTGGACCGTCCCGTCCGAGTTCATCGGGTACCTGCACAAAGTGACGTGGTGGAGTGCGCTGCCTCCCGCTCCGCCCTCTCCGGTCCGAAGACTGATAGCTGCCTTTCTCTGCACAGAGCCAAGCACCGCCTGGCTCGTTGAGCACTCGGCTAAGTGGCACTTCTCGTGGTCCCCGCCGTCGTGGTGGGGCATCTCAGTCCCGGTCAAGGAGGACACTCACGGCAGCAAGCCGTGCAAGTGCAAGAGTATGCCCGCTTCACAGCTCGACATGCTCCTCGCACTCACCGTGACCGGCACTGACGTCTCGCTATGTTGTAGACGACGGCAAGGACGGCGGCTCGAAGGGCGACAAGGGCGACAAGACTCCCGTCGTTGTCCCGCCGCCAAAGGACTGGAAGTGCGACGGCTCGGGCAAGGACGGCCACCAGGTCGACTGGCAGGGCAAGGCGTGCCCGAGTCACCTTCCGAAGGGCTGGCTGTGGTACGGAGTGTGCGTGCTTGTTCCTCGCCACGCAGCAGCTGAAACGGCGCGCTGACCTGAGGGAGAATGCAGCGCTATTGGATGGGCGCCTTCCGCGTCGTGGACCTGCGACGCCAAGTGGTCGCCCTCGTCGCTCGAACTCGAGGTCCTCGTCAAAGTCTCTTGGTGGCGTGCGTTTCCTGCCCTCTTCCCTGCAGACTCGAGGCCGTCGCTGACTCGTTCTTCGTGCTGCTGCAGTCCCGCCCAAGGGCTGGCTCCTCCCTGCCGGCTTCAAGTGCCCCCTGAGCTGGACCCTGCGCGGCTGGATCGACGAGCGCATCCCCTCGCGCTCGTTCGACTGCGACGGCAGCGGCAACGACGGCTTCGAGTGCGTCTCTCGCCTCCCCTTGCCCATGTGCTCGAGTCTGACACCTGCGTACCGGCGCGCTCGCCCCCGCAGCTTTGACTTTACGGGCTCGTTCCGCCCTTCGCACCTCCCCCTCGGGTGGAAGTACTTTGGCCTCTCGCGCGGGTGGCAGCCCTGCGCGTCGTTCGCGCTCCCCTCGGCGTCGTGGCAGCCGCCCGCGGGGTGGGACGCGCGCAGGGCGACGTGGTGGACGCCCCGCGCGAGGTGGACGTTGAGGGGCGGGTTCAGGTGCCCGACGTTCTGGGGGAGGAACTTCCTCCGCGGAGAGTACTCGTGGTACTAGGTGGTTCGAGTTGCGCTCGACTCTCTTTCTTGGTATCTTCCTGTGCTTCAGACAATCCCGCACGCCCTTTGTTTGCCGCCTTCTTCCGCCTTTTGCAGAACAGACACTCTCTTCATCCTCGTAGCTCCCGCCCTCTGACCAGGCTCACAGTGGCTGTAATACTCTCGCTGGACATCGCTGCTGATGGCTTGTGGAAGAGCTTGCCGGGCAGAGCAATTCACGCGGTTGAGAGAATGAGAGAGGCGCGAGTGAAGACGCTTGGTCGACGAGGACTGGATCTGAGAGGCTCAGTGACGGCTTCGAGTCTGCTGAGGACAGAAAACGGGTATTTGCAATGAAGGATATGCGGGATGCTTTCAAGAGCGTCTACAACACTGGAGACAACAACAGAACGGAATGAGACGCGGAGACGGGCACGAGGCGGTTCAGGGCGCAGTCAGCGTGACGGAGCACAAGTCGAAAGGGGAGCGTTATGCTGCTGCGTCGGCGGCGGCGGCAGCGGCGGAGGGCGCAGGAGCGGCGCCGCTGCGCGATTCGAGGATACCGTGCAGGCTCGCCTGGAGCTGCGAGTGCAGTGCTTCTGCGGAGCGAGTCTCCGTGTCAGTGCGCACCCAGCCGCAATTCTGACGCATTGCCAGCTCGCACACGGAGTGCACGATAGGGCGCGAGTGCATGCGTGGGCAGGTCGGACGCACCTGCCTGCCCGAGGGCCTCGAGGTACTCGTCGTTGACCGCCTGCATCTCGTTCTCGAGCGCGAGAAACTCGGCCTCGTCGTGTTCTTCCTCAGCCATTCCTGCCGCGCTCGGTCCTGCAGATGTGGTCGCGGACGGCGGCGGCGGCGGCGCGGAAGAGGGGAGGGCGTCGATGAGGTACTCGAGCTGCTTGGCTTTGCGCAGAAAGTCGGTCACGAGCTCCTTCTGATTCGCTGCGGGTACGAGGGCGTCAATCCTCGCTTCGGAGACGGGCTGCAGCTGCAAGAGGCTCGGACAGCGGGCCCAGTGTCGAGAGCGAGGTGCGAACGAGGGGAGCGACGGACCCTCGAAGACGTCTGGCGGGTCGATGTCCGGGATGGACTGGGTGACGGGGAAGTTGGGGTTGAGCTGCTTGAACGAGGCCTTGCGCGAGAGGTAGCCGAGGGTCGAGTACATGATGCGGATGAGCTGTGGGGAGGAAGTGAGCGACTGGGTGCGGCGGTCGGGAGAAGCCCCGAGTCGCACCTCATCGATGCTGTTCTGTGTCTGGGTGAGGCGGTCCACTGCGGGTGTGCATGGTGGTGAGCCGGGGTGCGTGTGCGGAGGTGGGGAGGACGAGATGCGACCGACTGTGCGACAGTTCGCGGGCCACTTCCATCCGGGCGGGCGTAGTCCCCGTGAATGCGCACTGCCCTCTGCTGGTCCCCTGCTTTCCTCGCGTTGACCGTGCCAGCTGCGACGATGCGCCTCCGTCGCCGGCACTCGCGCGCGCGCCTCGCGCCAAGTCGAGCTCGGCGCGGCGTCGCTCGTCGCTTCTTTCCTCCACTCGCTTAGGACAGCTTCACTCGAGGACAAGTGTGCGTCTCCCTCACCACCCGCGACCCGCCTGCCCGCACGGGCCAGCGCCCGTCCCGCACCCGCGCGACCCCGCCTCGTCGCGCCAGCTTTTTCGCTGACCTCGCTCTCGTCTCCCCCCTCTCGACGCGCGCAGAATCATGAGTGATAACGGAAGCGAGACCCAGGTTGTTGCCGACGTCGAGGAGGTGCAGGTCCAGGAGACCGAGGCCCCCAAGGGCAAGATGTCGGTCGAGGTGCGTCTCCTCGCGCTCTCCCCGGCGCTCTGACCCGGGCGCACACTCACCCGGCGACTCTCTCCACAACACAGGACGCCCTCCAGGAGGTCCTCAAGAAGGCCCTCGTCCACGACGGCCTCGCCCGCGGCCTCCGCGAGTGCGCCAAGGCCCTCGACAAGCGCCAGGCTCACCTCTGCGTGCTCAACGAGTCGTGCACTGAGGGCGAGTACGTCAAGCTCATCGAGGCCCTCTGCGCCGAGCACAAGATCAACCTGATCAAGGTGCGTCCCCTGACCTGTTTCCTGCCGCTTCAAGGCGAGTCGAGCTGACCGTCCCTCCTCGTCGTGCAGATCTCGGACCCGAAGCTCCTCGGCGAGTGGGCTGGCGTGCGTCGCTCTTCATCCCGTATTCTTCACTCTTGCTCGAGAACTGACTTTGTCGCTGCTCCCACAGCTCTGCAAGCTCGACAAGGAGGGCGTCGCCCGCAAGGTCGTCGGCTGCTCGTGCGTCGTCGTCAAGGACTACGGCCAGGAGTCCGAGGCCCTCTCGGTCCTCCTCGACTACTTCGCGAGCCGCTAAGCGGTCCCTCGCTGAAGGAGGAGGAGGGAGGCACAACCTTACCCCCTTGATGCGCCCTCCCGACACTTTCTCGCCACCCTTGTTTCCGACCCTCTTCTTTTACTTCTCGTCACCTCGCCTGCTCGTTTCCCCTCTTTCGCCGTCCACCATCACACACCCCGACTCTCCCAACTCGCTCTCGCTCCCCTCGCCCCCCTCCTCCGCCCAAGTCCGCTCCAACCTCCCTCTCCGCCCTCCCACCCTCTCGCTCTCCGCACAAAACCCCGCCTCCTCGCCACGCGCCCCTCCCCCTCTCGTCGCTCCTCGATGCCGCCTCGCTTTCGCTAGCTAGGCTTAGAGGACCGTTGGGAGGGGCGTTCGAGGCTGGAGTGCGTGCGTGTGGGCGGAGGAGGATGAGATGGAAGGGCGAGGAATGACGTGCGGTGCTGTGCAAGAGGAGGGCGGGGAGTGAGTCGCGTGGTTGGGTGAGACCGAGGTGGGACGGCCGAGGGAGGGAATTCGTTGGTGTTTGTGAAGGGAGGGGAGGGGATGAAACGGGATCGAGTGTGTTGGAGTCCGCCCATCTTGCGCTTGTTGGCAAAGAGAGGACGCTTTGGTGCACTTTGTTCGATCGGCTTGTGCTCTCGCTCGATGGAAGCGACTCGAAAGGTCATACGGCTACAATACGCGTAAGGGACTCGGCGAAAGAACAGACGGCACTGCTGGTACTGCTCGGCACACAGAGGGACTTGGGGAAAAGAGGCGACGAGACGAGTGTCTGTTTTGGCGGTGGCGCGGAAGAGAGGCGAGCGGAAGAGAGACGAGACTTTGTGCCGCGCTCCTCTCAACCCTGCATCTCGACGTAGGCGCGCGGGAATATGCCCGTCCGGCCGCGCAGCTCGCCCTTGAGCCAGTCGTCGCTCACTGCAGCACGGGTTCAAGCATATCAGCGCCTCGGACGCTTGAGCGACGGTCGCAGGAAGAGGGGAGCGCACCGACTTCGAGGACGGTGATCTGGTCGCCCTCGTGGAACGGCAAGTCCTCTGCCTGCGCGCCCTCGAAATCGTACAGCGCGACCGCGCTCCCGACGCCCCTCGGTGGCGCTGCCGCCGCCGCCGGGATCACGCGCTGCGGAGCCGCTGCGGGCGCCGGAGCCGAGGCGCCGCCCTGGAAGAGGGCGGCGAAGTGCGGGCGCGAGGCAAAGTACTCGTCGAGGAGCGCAAAGAACGCCTCCTTGTCGGCGCCGTCCATCCCGCTGAACACGCCGCGCGCTCCCGCTGCGGCAGACGAGGGTGCGGGTCCTCGAGGGGGCGGCGCGGGCGCGGGCGCGGGGGACGAGCTGCTGCTCGCGCCGCGGGAGGGCGGGGGCGGCGGGGCGTAGGACGAGTGCGTCGGGACGGCGAGCCCGCCGGGCGAGGGCGCGGCGGCGGCAGACGAGCCCGAGTCGGAGCGGCCGCGCGAACCGGCGCCGCCAGCGCCGCTGCCCATGGGGAAGCGGGCGTCGACGCGGTCGAACCCCTTGTTGATCTGGGAGCGGCCGGACTCGGCGAGGCTCTTGGCTGGGGGCGGGGAGGGAGGGGGGTCAGGCGAGGGATGGGCATGACGGAGCGATGAGGAGGAGGGGAAGGCGCACCCGACTTGAAGGCGGTGGTTGCAGAGCTGTGGGGTGGAGGATTAGTACTCGTATCTAGTCCATTGGGTGAAAGGTCGACCTGCAATCCGCTCATGGCTGTGTCGAGAGGGAGGGAGCGGCAAGAGAGCGCGGAACGAGTTGCCGAGGAGAGAGCGTTCGCCTCGACCGCGACAGAGGGGCGCACTGCTGCGACGATGCAGAGCTGCACGCGAGCACCCGCACGCCTCGTCCGCGCTGCCGCACGCGCACCCGCGCTCTCTCCACGCCCCGCCCTCCGCTTCGCCTCGTCCTCGTCCTCGTCCTCGTCGTCGTCTCCGTCGCCCGCAGACCCGCACCCGTACCTCTCGCAGCTCGCCCGCGACGGCGCCACTCGTCCGGGCAGCAGCACCACCTCGGGCCCCAACCTCGGGCCCTTCCCGCTCCCGCCCAACCCGAGCCGCGACGAGCGCATCGCCGCAGACTCGAAGCGCTGGAGGCAGCTCGGCGTCGGCGGCAAGGCAAAGGTCGCAGCCACCCAGGGTGCCAGCCTCGTCGTCGTCCTCGGCGGCGCCACCCTCTTTGTCCTCGTCGTGTATGCCTTCGGCACAGAGCTCTTCTCCGAGGCGAGCCCGACCCGCATCTTTGAGGACTGCGTCGAGCGCGTAAAGCACGACGAAGAGGTGCGCAGCGAGTTCTCTCGAACGAGCGCTAGTTGGCCGCTCCCCTCGCTGACGCTTGCTCCCGCGCCCCGGCAGCTCTTGACCATGCTCGCGCCGCCGCTCTCGTTCCACGGCAGCGCGTCGTCGTCGCGCATGCGGCGCAACCGCCGCATCCAGCACTCGCTCACCGTCGACCCGCGCACGGGCCTCGAGACGCTCTTCGTCCGCTTCTACGTCGAGGGCTCCGACCCGCTCGCGCACGACGCCCTCCACGGCGCCGACACGTGGCTCGACTGGGCCAAGCGCTGGATCGGCCCCGCCGTGTGGGACGACTCGAGCCGCCCGGGCGCGTACCAGCCGCGCCTCTCGAGCGGCCTCACCGAGCACGAGGAGGAGGCGCGCCTCGAGGCCGAGCGCAGGCGCGCGCTCGACGCCCAGCGCGCACAGTCCTGGGGCGGGTGGGTCGCAGGCGGGGTCGGCAGCGCCGTCAAGAGCATGTTTGGCGGCGTGCGCGGGCTCAGAGGGGCGCAGCAGCCGGGAGACGGCGACGCGGGGCTGGCCGGAGCGGGCTTCTTCCGCCGGCAGCGGAAACCGCGCCTGGGAGAGTACACGACGGGCGAGGTCGTCGCCGAGCTGCAAAAGGTGCGTCGAGGCGGCTTGTTTCCCTCTCCCGAGGCCACCGGGACTCATTCGCCTCGCACCGCAGGATCCGAGCACGGGACACTTTGTCTACCAGCAGCTCTTTGTCGCCCTCCCCGGTGCGTCCCGCAATACTCCGCGCCTACATCTCGCTGACCACTTTCACGTGCACAGACACGCGACACTCGAACTACTACCGCCACAACATCTCGACCGCGACCGTCGTCCCGTCCGAGGAAAAGGGGCTGGACCGCTTCCGCTTCTGGAACAGGACAAAGGTCGTCGCTGCGTGAGAGGCTCTCTGTGCAGTGCCATTTCCATACTTTGCCAGCTTTGCGAGTGGGAGAGACCCGGCGGCAAAATTGAGAAGGTCGTGTCGTCTCTTCCGTCGCCTCCTCGCACATTCTGTCTCGTGTCTCCCACCGGCAGTGCAGTGCGCCCATGCAGCCCGTCTCGCGCGACCAATGTCACCGACGCTACACCTCCTTGCACTTTGCCAGCAGCTCCCTCTCCCACTCGAGCCACCCGTCTGCGTCGCGCTCTCCCTCCGCCGCCGCGTCTGGCCCACCCTCGCCTGCAGCGGCCCCTTCCTTCTTCTTCTTCGAAGCCCTCTCCTGCGCCGCAATCGCCCGCTCGAGCAGCGCCCACTCAATGCACCCCGCGCCTCCCTTCCCCTCGCCCTCGCCCTCTTCGTCGACCCCAGCGGGGGGAGGAGGCTCGAGCGCAAACTCGCCCTGGCGCGTGCGCGTGAGCTTGACGACGTGCGCGGCCGAGCCGAGCGCGGCGCCGATGTCGTGCACGATCGAGCGGATGTAGGTTCCGGACGAGACGGTGAGGCGGATCTCGAAGATGGGGGCGCGCGCGGGGGCGGGCGCAGGGGAAGCAGAGGAGGAGGTCGAGGTGGCGGTGGAAGCTGCGGAGGGAAGAGGAAGGATGTCAGCGTGATGATGGGGGGCGTGGCTGTCAAGTCAGAGGGGACGCACTCGAGGCAGACGCTGCCGGTGCAGACTCGGCGGTCGGCGCAGGCTCGGCGGGTGCGCTCGATGCCGCCGCGACCTCCTCCTCGCTCGGGACCTCTGTCCGCCCCTCTTTGACCATCTTCTCGAGCCGCTCGAGCTCGCTCTTCGCCGCTTCATCGAGCTCCTCTGCGGGGTACTCGTACGCGTGCTCGTCGCCGGGGACGAAGCGCAGCAGCTCGAGCGAGTGCACCGTCACCGTGCGCGGCGGGATCGGGCGCGGGAGCGGCGTGTTGGTCCGCGCGTACTCGTACAGCGGCTTGCCGTCCATCTTGAGCGCCGAGAAGCTGTGTTCGCGCGGGCGTCGACTCCCAAAGTCAGCATGCGCGCTCTCAACATGACGCTCACGCAGTCTGGCAGAGGCGCGGAGAGGACGAAAAACAACGCACATGGGCGGCGTCTGGACGATTTCGCCGCGGAAGCGGTCGAGGACGGCCTCTACGTCTGCACGCGAGAGGGCGTGCGCGCCGGGGACGGTGCGCACGCGCTTGCCCTCCGAGTCGTACGAGTCGGTCGAGCACCCGAGGAGGCCGATCGCGCGGTACTCTTTTGTGCAGTCGAGGAAGCGCGAGAGGTGCTTGGTCGCGGCGTTGGTCCCGACCACTGCACGGGGCGAGATTCGTCAGCCGCGTCCTCGCAGAGGCTGTGTCGGTGTCGACCGCACCGAGTACGCCGTCTGCGAGCGGGTCGAGGGTGCCGCCCTGGCCCATCTTGACCTTGGGTGCTCCTCGCCTCCCCCTCCCGCGGCGCCCTCCTCCGCGCTGGTTGCCCTTGTCCTTGGCTGCGTCTGCATCGGGGTCGCGGAAGATGGCCGAGGCGGCAAAGAGGGGCTGGAGGCGGTTGAGGAGCTGCGGGTGCGAGTTGCGAGTGCGAGTGAGGCGGTGCGCGAGAGAGACAAGGAGAGCAGAGGGCGCACCGTCATCGAGGGTGTCCCTGTGGGCTTGTTGATGGCAAAGAGGGCCGAGAGCGGGGCCTTGGGTGCCTTTGGCATCGTGGCAGCGCGAGTACAAGGAGCAGTCACCAGGAGACCAAGTGTAATCGACCGACTAGGCGCGACTACACCCACCAGACGTAGTCGCCTCGTCCTCGTCCCTCTCGCGCTCGACTCGCCCCGAGGCAGTCCCGCACACGCTCCCCACACCCGCCCAGCCCCATGGCGACGGGCTACGCGACCCTCCGCGACCGCCAAGTCGAGTGCTTCAAGGCCCTCCTCGCCCTCAACGCCCCCACCCCGCCCCCGGGCCACGCCCAGCTCCCCACCTGGAAGTGCCTCGTCCTCGACAGGACCGGACAGGACGTCATCGCCACCTCGCTCCGCGTCCAGGACCTCCGCGACGCCGGCATCACCTTGCATGTGTCAGTCTGCGCCAACCTCGCCCGCTCCCCGAGCACCCCCCGCCCGTGCCTCGAGTTGCACACACGTTGGGCGGCCACGAGCCCACCACACTCTGCGCGGTCGAGCGCGACTACCCGAGCTGCGACGCGCTCCCGGCCGCTCGCTCCGCTGCCTCGTCGTGACGCGTGCAAGTGCTGATAGCACCGTGTCCAGCCGCAAGAGAGCCTACAGGAGCACCGGCACATTGCCAAAGCTGCACGGACACCCAGCTGACGCGCGCCCCGAACCCGCAGGCAACTGCACTCGGACCGCCCCGCCCTCCCCGACGTCCCGGCCATCTACTTTGTCGCGCCGACGTCGAGCAACATCCAGCGCATCGCCGCCGACCTCCGCAAGGGCCTCTACGCGTCCACCTATGTCAACTTTACTAGCGCGCTGAGCCGCACTTTGCTCGAGGAGTTTGCCGAGACCGTCGCAAAGGATGGCACCGTCGAGGGTGTCGAGCAGGTGCGCCCACCTCGCTTTCCAGCTGCTCATACTCGAGTTGCGTCAGAGATCAGTCGTGTTGATTTCCGATGGGGCGCGCAGGTGTACGACCAGCACCTCGACTACCTCGTCCTCTCGCACTCGCTCTTCTCGCTCGCCCCCTCGCTCTCGACCGCCTCCTCCGCCGCCTCGACCTCCTCCGCCGCCCTCCAGCCCGCCGCGCAAGCTGCGTCGACCGACTCGCGCACGACGTACGAGAAGCTGAACGACCCGCGCGCGACCGAGGCCGATATTGAAGAGATCACGGACCGCATCGCGCGCGGCCTCTTTGGCGTCGTCGTCACGATGGGTGCGTCCACGTCTCCTCTCTTGTCTCCCGTCTCCGATCAACACGAACTGACGCCATTGCTCTTCCCGGCACTCTGTTGAGAGCAGGCCAGCTCCCCATCATCCGCGCGCCGCGAGGCAACGCCGCCGAGATGGTCGCGCGCAAGCTCGACTCGCGCATCCGCGACCACATGGCCTCGAGCCGCGGCGTCAACGCGTTCACGAGCGGCGCGGGAGAGGGCAGCTTTGGGCGGCCGCGTGAGTGGCCACCTTCCTGCGGCGCGATCGGGTCTCGTGGCTTGTTTCACGATATCCGGGTGTTCCTTCGTTCGGACGCAGTTGGAACTCACACTTGTTTGACGTGCGTCGCAGTGCTCGTCATCATGGACCGCAACGTCGACCTCGTCTCGATGCTCTCGCACAGCTGGACCTACCAGGCGCTCGTCAACGACGTGCTCGGGATGAAGCTCAACCGCGTCACGGTCGAGGTGCGTCTGTGCTCCGTCTGCGCTGTTGCAGCTTCCGCTCCTCGAAATCGACGAGCTGGCGTGCTCATCTTGGAATCCACGCACAGGCACCCGACGGCGGCAAGATGAGCAAAAAGACGTACGACCTCGACGCTAAGGACTTCTTCTGGGCCAAGAATGCGCAGAATCCGTTCCCGCACGTCGCAGAAGAGATCGACCTCGAGCTCAACAAGTGCGTGTCGCCGCTGTCTCGCCTTTCCGCGTCTTTGGCCGGCAGGAGGAAGCTGATGTCGGTGATGTGGTGACTCGCAGGTACAAGCAGGATGCGAACGAGATTACGCGGTCAACGGGTGTGAGCGATGTTGCCGACCTTTCACAAGTGTGCGTCTCCGCCTCCCAGCGGCTCACTCGCCTGGAAGCGCACTCATCCGCCTGTCCTCGCCCACAGCGACCTCACGTCGAACGCAGCGAACCTGAAGGCGGCGATCACGGCGCTCCCCGAGCTGACGGCGCGCAAGACGACGCTCGACGCGCACATGAACATTGCGACGGCGCTGCTGCAGGGCATCAAGGACCGCGGGCTGGATACGCTGTTCCAGATGGAGGAGGCCATCACGAAGCAGGTGCGTCCGCCACGCCCGCATCGCCGACGCGCAAGAAGTATCCTGACGCTGTCCGCTGCTACGGCCGCCACCGGTTCGCAGACGAAGCGCGACCTGCTCGAGGCGGTGCGCGACCCGGCCAAGCACAACCCCGAAGACAAGCTCCGGCTCGTCCTGTGCTACTACTTTTCGATGCTCGCGTCGGGCTCGGACAAGGGCCTCTCGCGCGACGACCTCGCAGAGTACGAGCGCGCGCTGACCGAGACGGGCGTCGACATGGGCCCGTGGGAGTTTGCCAAGCGCCTCCGCGACGTCATGCGCATGAGCAGCTTGGGCACGGCGACGGCTGCACAGCCGCAGGCGATGGGCGCCGGAGGAGACTTGATGCGCGGATTCAGCTCGCTGTCGAACCGGGTGCGTGGGCTTTCGTTCGGCTTTCTGCGGCGCTCTGTTGTGCTCGCGCCCTAACTGACTTGTGACGGCGCATGTACGCACAGCTAACGGACCGGTTGCGCGACGGCGGGATCGGCGGCGTCGGGCTCGACAACCTCATCTCGGGCGTCAAGAACTTCCTCCCGGCGCGCAAAGACTTTCCAGTCACGCGCCTCGTCGAGGCGCTCATGGACCCGTCTTCGGGCGCGACGCAGGCGCTGCAAGACACGGACGACTACCTGCTGTTTGACCCGCGGTCGGGCGGGCGCAGCGCGCGCCCGGCCGCGGCGACGCAGGGGCGCGGGCGGCAGCAGTACCACGACGCGACCGTCTTTGTCGTCGGCGGCGGGAGCCTCGTCGAGTATGGCAACCTCGCAGAGTACGTCCAGCGCAGCGTGCCCGGCGCGTCGGCCGGCGGCGGCGGCGGCGGCGGCGGGTCCGGCTCGCTCGCGCAGGGCGCGGGCGCGGGGCAGGGCGCGGGAGGACAGGGCGGCGGTTCGGCGGGCGTGCCGACGCGGCGTGTCACGTACGGGAGTACCGAGATCCTCGCGCCGAGCGAGTTTGTCAAGGCGCTCGGGAACCTCGCCAAGTCGGGGTGAGGGGTCGAGGTGCGGATGCGGGTTTGCGCAGTCCAGCAGTTTTTTCGGACCGTGCAACGACGACGCCATGCGATAAGTTATCGGGTCTGTCCGTCTCTGTGGCCTGCCTCCGACTGTTTGGCCGTGACGGGTTCGCGCTGCGCAGTCCCAAGATAGCCTCGTGCGGGAAGCTACACTTGCCTCCGAGCCCCATTTCCGGCTCGCTCTCTCCCTCCTCCCGCTGCCTCTGCCACTCGCTTGCTCCCGAGATGCCAGACTCGCAGGGTGCAGACTACGACTATCGCACGAGCTCGGTCGACGAGGACCGGCGCCGCGCAAAGGAGGTCGAGAAGCGCGTGAATGATCGGCACGCCGCAGCGGGAGCGGGCCCGAACGGCACGAGCGGCGGCGGTGCGGACGGGCAGCGGGCGGGAGCAGACTCGCCGGCGGCTCAGGAGAACGAGCAGGCTGTCCGCGTCATCCAGTCAAGCTACCGGTGCGTTGTTGTTCGTCGTCAGGTGCAAGTGGGGGATGGAGACGGTCGTGTCCGCGTCGTCCTCTGCGCGTGCGATGACGGCCTACACGAGTTGCTCATCCTGAACACTGGCGCCCACAGCTCGCACGTGCAGCGGCGGACGGCGAGAGGGTGCAACCTCACCTGCAGCGAGCGATGGACCGAAGGTGCGCGCGCACGTCGCCTCTCGTCCGCCGGGCACGACCAGGACACCAACAAGAACGACACTGGTACGTGCGACTGTAGCGTCTGCTCGGGACGCTCTTGAAAGCGCGTGCTGACGACCACTTGGCAGCCTCGCGCTGGCAGCGCGGCCAGATCTTCGCGTCCAAGATCAGCGAGGGCAAGTCGCGCCAGCCTGATCAGCCAGACGAGCTCAGCGCCGAGGACGAGATGGACAAGCTGGCTCGCGTGCGTTTGCAGTCTGCTCTCGCCGCTACTGGTCGCGTGACTTGGTCCGCTGACGCTTGTACGCTGTCGCACAGAACGACAAGGAGCGCAAGCGCATCAACAAGGAACGCACAGCGGCAAAGGCGATGGAGTCGCAGTACTGGCTCGAGATGGTGAGCTCCAATGGGTTCTCTCGCTCGACTACTGCCTTCTTCTCCGCTCACGCTTCTCCACGGCTAGGTCGACAACAAGCACCGGTACGGCAGCAACCTCAAGTACTACCACAAGCGCTGGAATGAGTCCGACACGAAGGACAACTTCTTCCACGTGAGTCTTTCCGATTGCCGGCCTTGTCTCGGCGCGGCTGACATGGCGATGCGCACAGTGGCTCGACGAGGGCGAGGGCAAACATCTCGATCTCGAAGAATGCCCTCGCAAACGGCTCGACTCGGAGCGGATCGTCTACCTGAACGCCACGCAGCGCGAGGTCTACCGCGTCATCGTCAACGACGACGGCCTCCTCGTCTGGGCCAAGGACCGCTCGCCGCTCGACACGAGCAAGTACCACGAGGACCGCGGCCCCGAGAACGGCGGTATCGTCGCCATCTCTGCCAAAGAGTACGAGGAGAAGCAGGCGCGCGAGAAGGAGAAGATCCAGGCGATGCAGGAGCGAGGCGAGGTCGGCGACCTGAGCGACTCGTCGTCCTCGTCATCCTCGTCGTCGAGCGGGTCGAGCACCGATCCGGCCGACGAGATCCGCGAGGGCGCCAGGCCGTACGGCGACAAGGGCGGGACGGCGGGACAGGGCAAGGGCGTCCGTCAGGCCAAAGAGCGAGTCAAGTACTATGCTTCTCCGCGTGCCGTCATGGACACACTCCTGCGCACGACGATCAACAAGAATACGTGCGCTTACACTTTCCTCTTCCTCCTCTCGGTCCCTCGGCTCGTTCAGGTTCCTCACGCTCTACGACCGCTTCTTCTGCCATTCCGGCCGGGTCAGGTGGCTCTACGTTTCGGATCTTGAGAACAGGCTTTACGTCGGCATCAAGAAGACGGGGTCCTTCCAGCACTCGTCCTTCCTCTACGGCGCGCGGGTCACTTCTGCCGGTCAGTTGCTCGCGATTCCCGCAGCGCGCTTCGACACTGATCTGTTGCACGTCGGTGACAGGTCTCATCAAGGCCAACAAGGGTCACCTGACCTCGCTGAGTCCGCTCTCCGGCCACTACCGCGCCGGCACTATGCACTTCAAGGCATTCGTGCGGTCGCTCCAGGACGACGGCGTCGACATGAGCCGCGTGTCGATCTCCAAGTCGGTGCTCACGATCCGCGGCATCGAGAAGTACGGCGCGCTGAGCAAGAAGAAGAAGCGCTTCGTCGACCGCGTCAAGTCGGCCTTTACGCACAACGAGCCGCAGTCGGACCAGGAGCGCGACAAGGACCTCGAGCAGATGCAGCGCATCCGCAAGGAGGAGACGGATGAGGGCCGCGCCGCGCACGACGACGAGGTGCGCGAGGGCGAGCGCGAGCTGCGCGACAAGAAGGAGCGCTCCGGGCAGCCGCTCCCCGGCGAGGGCAAGTCGGTCGAGGAGATGACCGAGGACGAGCGCATGCAGCGCGGCGTCGCGCTCGTGCTGCGCGCTTTCGAGCGCGGGCTCAGCATGCGGGACGAGTCGTCGGAGGCGGATCGGAAGGAGCAGTGAGCGCCTCTTTGTGACCCCCCAGCTCTCGCGTTTCGCTTCGATACCCCCCTCTCTCTGCTTCGTATGTGGTACTCGTGCTGTACATGTTGTCGTCTCCTGGTAACTGCAGTCACGCCTCGTGTTTCCGTCGCATCGAGAGCCGACCGCCTCAGTTCTCGACGATGTCGACCTTGTTCTTGTAGAACGCGACGTAGCCCTCGATGTCCTTGGCCTTCTCGTAGGCCTGCGGGTAGTACCACGCGGCGTCGGGCACCACCTCGTCGCCGATCTTGAGCGAATAGTAGCTCGCCTTGCCCTGCGGATCCCGACGACGAGCGGTGTCAGCTCTTGCCGTTGCGCCTGGAGGATTCGAGCAGCACTCGCCTTCCACGGGCAGACCGTGTGCGTGTCGCTCGGGCCAAAGTACTCCTTCTTCACGTCGCCGGGCGGGCTGACGGAAGCGAGCCGATCATGTGGGGAAGGAAGGTCAGCTCGTGCAGCAAGGGCCCAGGGAAGCCAGCAGCGGTGCGCACAAGTACTGGGGGGGTAGCTGGGTCAGATCTGCTGCTTCGATGCCCGAAGGACGCAGCGAGGACGTACATGGTTGCCCTCGACGATGCGGGTCGAGGAGCTTTCGGCGATGGTGGAACCCTTGTACGTGACCTTGACCATCGTGGCAAGCTGGCGATGTCTTGCGAGAGTCGGGTGTGCGAAGCGAGGAGAGGACGGTCTGGGGAGGAGGAAAGGAGAGGTCTGGCGAAGTGAGAGCCGCATGTTCAGGAAAGCGACGGACCCGCGAAAGACAGCTTATGCGTGAGGGGCCAGCTGTAGCCGACGATGCGGAAGCGTTCTACCCCCTGGCCGAGTGCCCGATGCCCTCGCAGCATCGCGGAATTGCACGAAAGTCCGAAAGTGGCATTCCAACGGATCGCGGGACTTCTACTGCTTGACTGGCTCCTCCTGCCCGAGCTTTCCCTGCGCCAACAGCTCGCCCTGGAGCTCCTTGATGACTGCGTGAGGTCACAGTCAGCGCGGTCCCGACACCACAACGTGCGGACGAGATGTGACACACCTTCCTCCGCCAACTCCTTCAACCGCGCCTCGTCCTTCCCGATCAGCGACACGTCGACACCTGCCATAAGCTTGGGGTAGCTGCCAACGCGCTGCAGAAGTAAAGTGCTTGTCAGCGGGATGCTGAGCGGTCCGGTGAAAGGGCTGCGGACGACGTACAATCATCTCCTTCCGAACCTTCTCTTGCAGCGTAGTCAGGAACGGTGCAATGGAGCTCTCGGGCATCCTGCCGGTGTTTCAACGTCAGTCTCTGGCCGCCTCAGGCATGCATCTATGTAGGACCGGACTGGTTCCTGGAGTGAAGGAGGATGGCGGAACGCACTTGGTGTGGACGAGCACGCGGTAGGGCTTCTCCGAGCTCGGCGGCAGCGGAATGTACCGCGCCGCGAGACCCTCAACAAGCCGCTCGAAGAGCCGCGGCACGCCAGGCAAAATGCAGACCTTGCCTCCAACGCGCACGACGGGCACCCACAGATCCTCCTGGACAAACAGGACCTCGGCGTCGCGCGGGAAGAGCGCCATGCGCAGGCGCGCCTTGGTCTGCTCCTCGGTCTGCTGCTCGAGGTTGTAGCGGTGCTTGCCCATCTCGTACATGCGCCGCTTCGTCTCCTCGTGGTACTCGAGCGGGGTGTTGAAGGCTTTCGCAATCGATGCGTAGGTGATGTCGTCATGGCTGGGATACGTCAGCGACGGCGAGAAGTCAGAGAGGTTCAACTGGAAGCGCGCGACCGAGCAAACCGCAACGCACGTAGGACCGATACCGCCGGAGGTCACGACGAGGTCGTAGTTCTTGTGCATACGCGTCACAGCCTCGATGATCTCGTCTTCGTCGTCTGCAATCACCTCGATGCGCTGTTTGTACGTGACCGTCGGCATGTCGATGGGTCAGCGGGATTTGTGCGAGATCCAAGAATGAGTCGGCAAGAGATCCGAGGACGGGCCGGCATCGCACCTTGAGCTCGACGCCGAGGTCGAACAGCATCTTGGCAAGAAAGTTCGAGTTGCTGTCGCGCGTTTTGCCTGCACCAGGGACTCGCTCTCGATCAGCACCACTGCGTCGAGGCGTGAGGCCGAGGTGACCGAGAGCCTTACCGTTGAGCACCTCGTCTCCGATGATGAGGCAGCCCGCCTGCCTCACTACGGGCGCACCGTCGTCGCGCTCGGGCACAGGCGTGAGCGGGAACGTCGGGGCGTCGTGAGAAGATGACATGGTGCGAGAGCGGGCGATCGGCGAGCGGGAAGCGAGAGCAGCAGCGGGAGCGACGTGTTGAGCAGTCGTGCGCAGCCGTGCCAGTGCAGAGCTCAGCATGCAGCGCTGTCCAGCGGTGTGAGCAAGAGAAGAGGACGGTTGCCAACTCGCGCGACCCTCGATCGGCCAGTGGGGCGGTGAATTGATGAAGTCGGGCAGGTTGCAGGGGAGTCTTGTTGCACGTGCCCGATGCTGCGCTGCTTTACGGTACGTTCTGCTGCACCTCGGCCCGCTCGCCGTGCTCTCGGCGGCGGCGGAGCAGAGGGCGCAAACTGGCCGGCAACCCGGCTCGCCCAAACGCGCGAAAGCCCCACTTGGCCTCGCTTTCCTCCCCTCTCACGCCGCTCGAGGCAGGACAGCGAACATCCATGGCACCGCACACTGACTCGCTCGCACCGACCCCGCTGGACCCGCCTGGTCACGAGCTCCCGCTCGACCGCCGTCTTCCACCCCCACTACCGCTCTCACGCTCACACGCTCACGAGGATGCCACTGTTGCACACATACTCGACGATGGCACCGACTGGAGTCTCTTGGCGAGCAAGGTCGCGCTCGCTGGCGTGTCTAACATGGTGAGTAATGCACCGCATGGCATTCTGCGCCTCCCTCGACCGCTGTCCCCGCGCGGTGGGTCTCGATAAAGAAGATCCCGACCACTGACTGTTATTCGCGATGCCACAGACCGCAGCCTTTGTCACGAATCCTGCAGATCTGTGAGTTATCCGTAGCTTCAGGCCACGGATTCACACTGCTTCAGTTCCCGGCGCCCGTTGAAGCTCTGCAGCGGCCATTCAGACTTCCCCGTTGGTTGCGAGGAGATCACTGATCCGCTTGGTGGTCCATTTCTTGCATAGCGTCAAGGTGCGACAGCAGCTGCAGCTCAAGTCGCAGTCGGCAGACGGCCTCACGACGACGCGCTCAACGAACGCTTTCCGCACGCTCGTTTCCATGGTTCGCGAAGAAGGTCCAGCCAGTATCTACAAGGGCTTGTCGGGCAGCTTGCTGCGAGAAGCGACCTATTCGTACGGGCTCGTCTGACTGAATTGCGCCAACGAAATGCTTGCTGAACTCTCGCATGGAATCATAGCGGCATCCGCATGGGCGGCTACGATCTCGTCAAAACGACAATCGTCAAGGTGGTCCCGCTGGCAGATCCGAATGGATTCGGGACGAAACTTGCGGGCGGTATGGCAAGCGGGTGCGCTTTTCGTCGATCGTCCCCGCCCTCGTACGCCTGCTCACATTGAGGCTCCGTCCGCAGTATGATCGGAGCGGCGGTTGCAAATCCGGCGGACCTGGTCAGTTACGAATGCTGATTACGACCCCGTCCCGCGCGAGCCGCCAGCTGACGCTCTTGCGGTAGCTCAAGGTCCGACTTCAAGCGCCCGCAGCGACTGGCTCGCTGCGACAGCACGTTGTGCAGATCGCGCAGAATGAAGGGATCAAGGGGTTCTACAAGGCGGTTGGCCCGACCATCGTGCGCGCCGGCGTGCTCACATCGACGCAGCTCGGCTGCTATGACCATATCAAGCACACGTGCGTCCCATTTGAGTCCTGGTTGACGTGGGAGGCTGCAGTGGGAGCTGACACGCGTTCGTCGCCAGGCTAAAGAAGGACTTCCCCGGGACCTTCAATGAGGGAATCCGGACGCACGTTGCCGCAAGCGGTATCGCCGGTTTCTGCTGCTCGGCGGCGAGCAATCCCATAGACGTAATCAAGGTGTGTCTACAACACTGTGGACCTTGCGAGTCTGAGCACTTGACCGACTCTTCCGGCGCGCAGGTTCGCATGATGACCGACAAGACGGGTCAGTATCGCAACGCGCTGCACTGCGCCGCCTTGCTGCTCAAGAACGAAGGTCCGTACCAGCCCGCTATTGGCCCTTTCCTCGATGCTCGCGCTCACACGCGGTCGGCGACTGCAGGACCGCTCGCCTACTACAAAGGGTTCAGCATGTGCTTCTGGCGCCTGTGGCCGCACTCGCTGCTGTCGCTCGTCGTCTTCGAGCAGCTCAGGAAAGGCTTCGGCATGGCGGCTATCTGACGAGCATCGAAGGAGACACTGTAGAACGCGGTTGTCCATGTTGTGCCAAGTAGATTCGTCTCTCTCGACGTCGAGACGCGAGAGCAGAAGCGGGAAATGGATATCGTTACGGAACAACTGGGTGTGTACGAATGGTCTAGACAACGATGCGGATGCAGGAGGTACAAACAACGGGGGTGGACAGCAGCAAGATGAGGGCGGGGTCAAAGCGAGCTCTAGGGCGAGCACTAGAGCTCTTTTAGAAGGGGAAGGGATCTAGCCATGAGACTGATCTATGCGCCGAGCTTGAGGTCGCTGAAGGAAGCGCCGAGGTCCTTGGCCTCGTCCTTCGAAAGGTCGACCGACGACTCGCCGACCTCCTCGTCGCCGCGGGCCTTGTCGGCCGCCGCGCGAGCCTGCTCCATCTGCTTCTTCTCGAACGCGCGCTTCATCGCGAAGTAGTCCTGAGAGTGCACGTGAAATCAGCGCGCTGCTCAACAATCAGCGGGAGTGCGGAGAGCGCACCTTGTGCAGACCGCACTCGGTCTTAGTCTTGTTGGACGCCCAGCGGCCCGCGCGCTCGCTCTCGCCCTCCTTGGGCTTGTTCGTCGAGTGCCAATCGCCGATCGACTTGTAGCCCTGGTCGAGCAGCGGGTTGTACGGCACGCCGGCCATGTCGATAAAGTCCTTGACCTCGTCAAAGCCCCATCGGCACAGCGGGTTGATCTTGATCAGGCCCGTCGAGTCAATCTCGACCGGCTGGAGCGCAGCACGGTCCGCGCCCTGGGAGCGCCGGCGACCGGTGATGACCGCCTTGACGCCGAGCTCGGCGTACGAGCGACGCGCGGGCTCGACCTTGACGAGGTAGTCGTATGTGTCCTCGTCCGTCTCCCACAAGCGCTCGCCGTACTTGGCCTCGAATTCGGCGGTGGTCTCGACGCCGGGAGGGCGGTACACCTTGACCTCGACGTTGTACTTCTTCTCGACGCGCTTGGCGAGGTCGAGCGTCTCCTGGAAGTGGTAGAGCGTGTCGTAGAAGACGAGGGGGACGAGGTGCGGCTGCTTGCGCTTGCGCGAGATGACGCTGATCATCGCGATGGCGGCGAGCCCGGTGAGCCCAAACGCGGTCGTCTGCGTGAGACCCTCGGGGATGTGGTCGATCGCCCACGCGAGGATCTCCTGCGGCGACGCATCGGCAAGCTGCGCGTTGACGGCGTCGAGCTGCGACGGGTCGAACACGGCCGACGAGGTCGAGGCGACGGGCTGGGCGTCGGCGGAGCTCGAGGCGGCGAGCGTGGCATCGGCGCCAGTCGCGGCAATGGGCGATGCGAGGGCAGACATGGCGTTGAGAAACGTCGCTGGGGTTCTAGAGGGGAGCAGGCGGGGCGAGGCGGCGGAACCTGGTCGACGTGTGGATTGCGTGCTTGCGGGTTGAGAAGGCCGGGGTTGTATGCGGCGCAGAGAGCGGCGGGTGGCTCGAGGTGAGTGTGTGGTGGTCAAGGGAGTGCGGCTCGAGCGAGTGCAGGCCGTTGGACGCGCGCGGAGGGTTGATGAGGTGAGCGATGTTGCGTGCTTTGCTTGCGTGAGCGAAAAGCGCGAACGCAGGGCGAGCCGCGCCGATCCGTCCGAAGTCGGCGACGTAGGCCGAGACCGTCGCCTCCACTCCGCCTTGACGACCGTCTCCTCGGTGTCCGGCTTCGCTCACCCCTTCTGGGAAAGGTGCATTGGCTGGGAGCGAAAGCACAGCAAAAGCTCTTCGAAAATGGCAGCCAGCAGAAGCGACCGCTCTTACGGGACGGGCGAACGCCACCTGGCCTGGCTTACGCGACTCAGCTCACATGCGTCAACTGAAGAACTCACAACGTGAGGCAACAATGATTCAATGCAGACAAGTAGGACAGCAGGAGCGGCAGAGGAAGAAAGGCAGGAAGAGCTCAGGAGGATCAGAACCCGTTCGCGAGCATCGATGCGGCCATCCTTGCCTGCAGAGACAAAACCAACGTTAGTATCTGACATCACAGAGGCCGTAATCCGCAGGATCGCGAGGAGGAGGAAGAAGAAAACGCACATCGACCCGCTGGCGTCGGTCGCCCTCGACATGGACCGAACTCGCCATGCTCCGCACCGAGCGCTTCTGCCCCTTCTGCGCCATCGACGAGAGGTCCGGGCCGGCGGAGGAGCTCGTCAGAGGATCCGCTGCAGCACCGGGTGCGCCGGGCGGGCGAGCAGCCGGGGCGTTTGCGGCGAGAGGAGACGAGCCGAAAGTCCGTGAAGGCGTAGGCGATGCAGCAGGCGAGGCCGGGCGGAGCGTCCCGCTGGTGCTCGACGCCGATGCGCCGCTGGCCGTACGGCCCATGCCCGCCGCTCCAGGCGTCCCGCGGTAGATGACGCCCGCGTCGGGCTTGCGGATCGCGCGCATCTCGGGCCGCAGCGTCTCGTACTCCTTCAGTCGCTGCTTCTCGTACAGTAGAGCGTGTCTCGCGTGCTCGAGCAGTGCCGAGAGGATGTCGTTGTGCGTGTCGAGCGAGTGGCGGGTGAGGGAGGGCTGCAGGTTCGTCGAGATGCCCTGCAGGCGGCGTCCGAGGGTCTCTTCGTAGCGTTGCGCCTAGCAATCAACCATGCATGAGTGAGTACGGATCGCGAGGGAGCGTATATTAGCTAAGAGCACACCTCGTCGAGATCCTCGAGGGCCTCGTTCACCCGGTCTGCCTTGAGCGACGACGAGCTGCGGAGCTTCTCGATTGCGCGGCGCTTCTCGATGCTGGATTTGACGGCCTTGCGGTGCTCCTCGACGACTGCGTCTCGGCCCGAGAGCGTGTCCTGCCAGCGCTCGCATGTCAGAACATGCGGCGGAGTAAGCCTGCGCACGAGCGTACCTTGGCCGACTTTGCATTCGCTGCTTGGTAGTAGAGCACGTCGCCGAGCGCCACTTGCTCGTTGATGGCCTGCGATGTCGAGCGCAATTGTCAGCACTGGGCCTCGCTCGTCACGCGCAGGCAGAATTAGGGCAAACAGCGCCGTACCTGGTTCGCAAGCAAGTCTGCATCGACCTTCATCGTCCTCCCGAGCCGCTTGAGCCCGTTCGCGAGCGGCTGGAACGACTCGGCCATGGCAAAGGTGGTGAGCTGATCGCCCAGCTCGCTCACGCTCGTCGCCGTCGTCCGCCGCGTCTTCGAGACCTTGTCGACGACCTTGGCCGAGTCGTTGAAGGCCGTTTCCAGGCGGGCCATGGAAATCTTGGCGGCCGTGAGTGGGTCGTCGAGTTCGCCAGGCAAGCGCGAGCTGCGCGAGAAGAACGGGGTCGACGACTTCTTGCGTGCTCGTGCCTGGTACTGCGAGTATGATAGCAGGGTCAGCCCATATCGGAAGGGCCGCAGCTCGAGCAGGCAGAAAAGCCATCTGGAGAAAGTGAACGCACGCCGAAGTCGCTCTCGATGAAGCTCCTCGTCTCCTCATCGCGGATGACGGCGGGGTCACTCGTCAATCGTACGACCCACTTCTGGAAGGCAGACTTGATGAGACGGTCGTCTTCCTCGTCGGTTGCGGCGGACGTCTGCTGGAGCGGAAGAGCCGGGACGATGGATTGAGGGCAAGTGACGGAGAGTGCTGACACGAGGTTGCCGAACTCGGTATACGAGCGGGACACGGAGCGGTCTGGGAGAGGTAGAGCTTAGCAAGGCAGGCGCAGGTAGAGCAAATACACGATTCTCACAGGAAGAGTGCTGGAAAGTGGGCAGGTTCGTCTGCGACGACAGGGCAAGATCAGCTTCGGAGAAAGCGGCTGCGGCCGTATAGGCTATAGCTGCACACCTCGACGTTGAACTTGATGTACAGGTCGCGCTTGTTGCGGTCGAGGCCGAGGATGCGGATGCGAATAAAGCCGTCTCTGGCAGATGCAGCGTCGCCGGCGCGCCGCTGCGACTGGGGGCCGTTGAGGTCTTCAGCAAGACGCCTCGTTGCAGCAACGTCTGGCGCATCCGCCGTGCGTGGCTCGCGCGGCACCATTCCCCCCGATGGTGCACGCGAAGGCGCCCCGGCGACGTCGTCTGCCCGCCGCGGCGCGTTCCAGCCGCCCGACGATGGCGAGCCAGCTGCAGGTGCGCGGTAGTCGCGGTCGTATCCGGGCAGCGGAGACCGCGGGGCGACAGACGAGAGGTTCGAGCCGTCATACGGTCGACGCGCTGGCCTCGGGTTCGGGTCGTACGCCGCCGGGTGCAGCGGGTCGAAGTCGTTCATTCTCTTCTGTCTGACGAGCTAGCAGCAACAGGCGTTGCTCTGCGGTGTCGAGGTGCGAGAGGGGAGGGAGCCGGGCTGTGGGGCGGAGACGACGAAGACGCCAGTTGCCGTCCTCCTTGCAAGCGTACTGTCTGTCACTTGCACGACAACCCTGCGAGCGCTCCGCACGATAGTTGATCCGATGCAGAAAAGGGCGCAAGTGAGGCCAGCGGTCCCCCATCCAGCAAAAAGTTGGCCCTTTCCGGGATTGAACCGGAGACCTGCAGAACGCGTCGGATCAGGTGATCTAACTTCAGTCTGTCGCTCTCCCAACTGAGCTAAAGAGCCGACTTGAGAGCCGGCTCTTCGTTGTGCCTGGTTACAGTGACTATCCTGGCCTGACCGCGCAATCGCTCTGGCTACGGTTGAGGGTCACATCACGCCGTGCAACACTGTGCATGCTTACGCAACATGGACCACGATACTGACGAAGCCTGACCGGTTGCAACCTCGATGCGACCCTCAAATCGAGCGATACGAGCTCTGGGCGCTGCATGCGAGCGGTGCCGGTGAGCGGGCCGGGTCGGCCTTGCTTTCCCTCCGCAGAGGCCAACAGAGGCTACGGTACCTACCGTACCTAGCTCGGTACATAGTCAGTAGAAGCTGAGAGACCTACGTGTACGCTTCAAAGGGGCAGTTCGCAGTCGAGGAGCCAAGCGGTGGGACTGCGAGCGAGGCAACACAACAGGCAATGACGGGAGGCGGCGCTCACAGCAAAGAGCGTGTCACGCGTCACGCTTCCGCGCAGACTTGGCGCGGGCCCAGGCCTCGCGAGTCTACCTGCACAAGGAGGAGGGGCGGACAGAGACAGATTTCGACACGCTCTTCCGGGTCATCGAATGAAGAAAAGGCAAGCTGGCCGAGGGAAGATTTTGGAAAGAGCGCGAGGCGAGGCGGACGAGTTTCAGAGGGCGATCGCGGCACGAGCAAGCAACATCGGCTCGTTTCCACTCGCTGCGCAGAGCTTCCACGCAGCTCTTTCCGACCAGACAGCCAGCAGAGCGCGCTGTCCAGGCCAGTGCGCGCCAGCAACCCACGCTCGAGCGGTCCTGGCGACGGGCCCACCCGACTTGTCTCGCCCCTCGCCAACGCGCGCCTGCTCGCCTCGCACGGCCTGCTAGTGGGCGCGAGGGCGGGCCACTCGAGCGAACGAGGTGCGTGCAAGCTCTGCGCGTGCCCTTCACGCCCGCATCCGCGCTCAGTGCGCCTGCTGACGCCCGTCCGCACGCCCGCTTGCCCCGCATGCTGCTGCAGCTCCGCGCAGCCATGCGAGCCGCCCCGCCAGGACAGGGTGCTGCCGCGGGCGTCGCACGTCCTCCTGCCACGCTCGACGACACGCCTTTGAAGCCCCCAGACCTGCACAACGAGCTTGAGGACGGCCCCTCCTCGTCCCCTCGCTCGCGTAGCCCCGATCTCGAATCGGCCGGCCGTCGTTGCCCTGCGCGGGAGATGGGGCAGACAGCGGCTTCCCGGCACGAACTCGACGCGATCCAGCATGGGCGCGCGGCGCACGCGGAACTGAGCCCCTCAGATCCGCTTGCTGCTCGAACGCCCGAGGTCGACGAAGACGACGAGGCGCTCTTCTTTGACGCGCGCCGCCGGGCGCGTACGCCCTCGCCAGGGCACGAGGGTGCGTGGGACATGGTCAAGCGCAAGGCGAAGCAGCGGCCCGCGACGAGTTACACCCCCGCCTCGACCTGGGCGGGCCAACTATCGCATCTCACATTCCCCTCTCCCGGCCGCAAATCGACCTCGCTTGCCGGCTCGCTCTCGTCTACTTCGACCGTCACTCGCCCCGCTTCGTATGCCGGTCGCAGCGATGCTACCAGTACTGTCGTCGCGGCGACGACCCCCACCCGGTCAAGGTCGTCTTCGGCCGATGGCTACTCGTCCTCGGCGAAGGGCACCGCTCGCCGGTCTCGTGCCTCACCTTCTCCCTCCTTCCGAAACTCGTTGCGGCTTCCCTTCCTTCCGTCCATACCGGCTTCTCCACTTCCGCCCATTCTCTCGCCGGGCCTGACCCGGTCCGCCTCGTCGCCGCCAATCTTGCCCAACATCGCAACTGGCGGTCCACTCTCGCCGACGTTCGCTCTCATTCCGCCGACTGCAGCGCTGTCGCCCGCGTCGCACGATCAGTGGCCGGCGCACGGGCGCGCTACCTCTTCACCACCCTCGGCGCATCTTCCCCGCACCTCGACCTCGAGCTCTGCCCCCAACCTCTCCCTCGTGGCAAATGCACCCATCAGCGAACCCTCGTCCTACTTCACCTCGCCGGCAACTACGGCAGCCTCGTCTCCCGGTGCCGAAGCGCCTTGTCCGCTGCCCCTCTCAAGTGCCCTGGGCCTGCGCTCCGGGTCACAGGACAGCGATCCGCTCACATACGACTCGGATCTGCTCGTCGCCGACTCGGACACAGCACTGGTCGAAGCCCAGGAGCAGGCGGACCGCGTGCAGCTCAACGAGAAGCGCTATCACGCGCTCGTCGAGCTCGTCGAGACGGAGCGAGGGTACTTGGAACACCTCCGGGTGCTCGTCAAGGTGCGTGCACTTTGCTTCATTAGACTCGCCGATCGCCACAGCACGAGGCAGATTGCGGGGATCGACCCCTTCGTGCCAACCCTCGCAGTCTTGGCTCTACCTGCTGACTGATCCACCACTTTGGCCTGGTCCTCGTCCACCCGTTCCTGCCTACACACAGGTGTACTTCCAGACCCTCCCGTTCCTGACCGTCCTCAATACGGCCGAGGTCAACGCCGTTGTGCGCAACGCTGAGCACCTCCTCGACCTGCACGAGCGTATCGGCAAGCGCATCGACCAGGTCGAGCACGAGCTCAGGTGGCGTCACGAGTCAACTGAGTCGACTGGACATAGCGGCGAGGAGGAGAAGGAGAAGCAGGCGTTCCGGGCGAGGAAGGCGGCGAGTCAAGTCGCGCGGATCTTCGTTGAGGAGGTGAGCCTCCTTCTCACATACCTACGGACCGTCAACTGACCTTCTCCAATGCAGCTCCCCGCTTTCGCACTCTACAATGACTTCTGCGCTCGCCATGCCGAGGCCCTTGACATCACGCGCTCAATCTCGTCGCGGCAGGACTGGGAGGCATTCGAGCGGCAGTGCGCGACTCGCGTCGCTGTCGACGCCGGGCGGGGCGACTGCACGCCTTTGGCTTCTCGCGCGCATGCGTCGTCCTTCTTCCCGCCCATCTCGACGCCGCCTTCGGCCAACTCGCCCCTCCCGTCCACGGCACCACCTCTTCCGACTTCGAGCGGCCACTCCGGCAGTGCGTCGCCCCACACATCGCTCGCCTCCTCGTTGTCGTCGTCTTTGGGCCCTATCACGTCCTCGAAGCTCCGTTTCGCCGACTACGCCATCGCGCCGGTACAGCGCGTGACGCGCTACCCGCTCATGTTCGGCCAGCTCAAGAAGTACTTCATCGGCACGGCCGAGTACGAGGTGCTCGAACAGGCGTGGACGGAGTGCAGAGGCGTCGCGCAGGCCGTCGACGCTGCCAAGCGCGAGCGCGAAGGCGAGATGCGAACACGTGTCGTCGCGCGCAGGATGGATTTCAACACGCCGCTGGTCGACGGGACGTTTTGCGACATCCTCGGTCCGACGCTTCTTGTTGGCGCACTGCACGTTGTCCATTCGAGCAGCGGCGAGGCGGGCATGGCGGGCGCCGCCGGTCCGCTGTCGCAACCCGAGGTGCTCAAGGTCAAGTACCTCGGATGCTTCCTCTACCGCTCGCATCTCGTCATGGCCAAGATTCGCAAGCGCGCGACGTACGAGCCAAAGGAATGGCTGCCGCTCCGGCTCTTCGACATCCAGAGCCTCGAAGACGGACAAGGTGCGCTTTCGTTTCTTGCCCCGCTTTCGCCGACTCCCTCGCTGATGAGCTGCTGTTTGCAGGTCTCCTGACGCACAGCATCCGCCTCAGCTTCCGCGAGCATCATTTCGAGCTCGGCAGCTTGTGCGCGGGCGAGAAGGCCGTCTGGCTCTCGCACCTCGTCGCGGCGCAGAACGAGGCGCGGGACGCGTGGAACGCGCAGGAGCGTGACGAGCAGGGACGTCCGACGTTGTTCGACGACACGGTCGTGTCGAGCGTGCCGACGTACGCCTCGACCCAGCGCAAGGCGCACGTGCGCTCCGCGAGCAGCATCTCCATCGGCTCGGTGCGCAACGCCGGCAACGCGCCCCCAGCGTCGTCCAACAGCCCCGCTCTCCTGCAAGAAGAGCCACTGCCGATCATCCCGGACGAATTTGCTGCAATGTCGCAGGCTTCTGCCGGTTCGGCGCAATCCGCCGGTGTCCTTTCGACTTCGGCGCCTCTGTCGCAGATGGTGTCGCCGCCAACAGGTACCCTCCCACTCACCACGACGCCCATGCTTGCATCGCGCTCGCGCTTCTCTAGCACGGCCTCGTCTCTCCTCCTCGGCCGCACGCCCTCCTCGCAGCGGACTGCGGTCGATCTGCGTCTCGCCGACGTCTTCTCGGAGGAGTGCCTCTCGGCGCGCGCGCAGGCCGCGCGTGAGGCCGAGCTCGACTCTGCCGCTAGTCGTCGTCTGCGCACCGTGTCCGGCCCGAAGCGCAGCATGACCACGTTCTCGCCCGGTGCGACCGCTGTGCCCCTGCCGGGCTCCAGTCACCATCACCCGCTTCACGCAAAGATGCTCCCGGGTCCGTCGTCGGTTCGCGAGCGGCGCCGCATGTCAGCGATCGAGGTTGGCGCCGCGGGGCTCGCCGAACGCCAGGACTTTCGCGGAGCGATTGGCTTCGACGCGGCGCACGCAGCGCTCTACCGTACCGACGCGCCTGCGCTGGGTCTCGCAAGTCTCACGACGCCAGAGCGCGAGCGCGGCAGGTGGGCGAACGCGATTCGCAAGGCGCACCATGCATCGGGCGGGGGAGGTTCGTCGGGCGCAGGCGGTACGAGCGGGTCGAGGACGCGTCCGGCGCTGCCCGAGATCAACACCGCACTCGCGGAAGGTCTCGCGCGCGCTGGCAGCTTGAAGCGCTCAGCCGCACCGCCCCTCTCGGCAAGCGGCAGTTGGGGTCGTCGTGCGCGGGACCACGACCGCGAGGACGGGCTCGGCGCGCAGCTCAGGCGTGTCGCCTCGCACTCTTCGGTCGACGGAGGTGTCGGCACAAGCGGTGTCAGCGTACCGTCGACGCCGTTACCGACCATGGTCGTCCTACCCAACACGCCGACGATCGGGCAGGGTCCGTCGGCCGGGCCAGTACCGCCCGCAGCAGAGCGCGCCCTCGATAGGGCTAGCGCTGTCGTTGACATTGGCCGCAACAACTCAGTTTCGTCGACCGCCTCATCGTCGGGTACCGGCACGCAGTCGTCGTCATCGCACTCGCACAGCTTGCAGGTGTGCGAGACGCCGCCATCGTCAATCCCGCCTTCGCCCGACTTTGGCTCGGTTGAACTTGCGAACTCGCCGTACCCGCCGACGCGGGGCAAGGCGACGTTCGCGATGGCGCAACCATCCTCGCAGCACATCGCGGCCGCACCTCCGCGCTGGGCATCCAACGTGTCCGAAGCTATGTCAAGCACGTTCCGACTACGGCGCCGCAAGAGCACGCTCGGTCTCGTGCCGCCCGCTGTGCCGGCTCGCAACCCGTCCTCCGCTTCGAGCGAAAGTCTCGCGACCAGCAGCCCGACGCTCCCCGCTCATGAGCCCGCCACCTCGCCTACGTCTACTCTCTCACCATCGAACGCTGCCGTCAAGCTGCAGCGCCGCGCCTCGACCACCCTCTCGGGCCTCTTCTCGAAGCGCCGCGCGCAGTCGTCGCCGATGCTTGCCGGGCCAAACGGCTACTTCAGCGGGTCGACGGCCTCGTCTCCGCACCTCCCGCTCACTAGGACGCCATCCTCGAGTCCGAGCGGCGGCAGTCCGAGCGAGTCGGCCGCAACGTCGCCGGACCAGATCCCGACCACACCTGAATCGGTTGCAAGTCTCGCGCTGGGTCCGGCTCCGTCTGACCTCGCCAGGGCGTCGTCGTCGAGCGGTCAGAGTGGCGCCAGCGTTGCAGGCCGTCCCGCATCCATTAAGCGAACTCGCACGCGCTTCCTCTTCGGAGCGCACAACAGCATGACTCCGCTCTCTTAGGTTACTGTCCCATTCCGCACGTTTGTGCTTCATTCTGGCGTGGTCTCGCTCTCGGGACTTGCGAGAACTTTATCTCTGCACTACGGACACTCCCTTGCCTCGTTAGCCCTCTAACTCCCTCCCCTCGCCCTTCCTCTACGGAAGTCGTGTTCAGTGTTGTCTTATCTCATGCCACGGCGGCCGAGCCGCACGGACACTTGTTTCACCAGCTGCAGCCTATTATCCCGCACACCTGCACATACCCCACTCTGCACCTCCCGCTGCTCTTGTCATTCTTCTGGGCTTCTTGCAGTTCTAGTCATTCAGGACCTCATTATGTTGCAGTGCTGCTGCTCGTCTTGTTCCGTTACCGAGTGTCAACCGCTTCCCACGAATATGCGAGTCGACACGCCGGACGAGAAGGCAGCGCAGGACCAACGCAGGACGATTCACGCTGTCTCGACCGTTCGGGCACGTTGTTGGCCTCCTCAGAGGCCCACAGTGACGATTTTGTCCGAGGTATGAAGGCGGGCAGGGCAGGAGCTTGCATCCGAAGCGCGAACGAGGACCGAGGACCGACGCACGTTCTCCTGCTCGGCCTGGTGGTTGCATCTCGCGTTGACTGCTCTCACCGTTCCTTTCGCTCTTCTCTCTCAACCAGACAGCTCGAAGTGTCGATTCAACCCGACATTCCGCCGCATTTCAACAATTCGAACAATGCTCGCACGCTCTGTCGCCCTCCGCGCTGCTGTTCGTAACCCGATTTTCGCTTCGGCGAAGCGCTCTGCCTCCTCGAACACGCCCGCTACCGCTGGAGCCGGCGGTGCTGTGCAAAAGAAGAGCGGTCCCAGTCCGGAGGTGCGTCTTCCCTGCGACAACCCCCCTCGAACACGGAGCGGAAGAAGCGTGCGGCTTCAATGCGGGTTTAGACGGACCGGCTAATCCAACTGTATTCCTCATTCTGACTGCACAGACGCTCATCGTCGGTGGTCTCGGCGCTGTCGTCGCCTACTACATCGGCAAGTCGGTTCTCTACCCGAAGAAGGAGGACGAGGAGGTCAAGAAGGCGTGAAACGGCGCATACGAGCCCCCTCGCCCCTTTGCCTCACCGAGACAAGCAATCGATAAATGCAATACGTCTGTGCCACACTGTGCACGTGTGCTGTTGTCGACGAGACGAACGACGAAGCGACCTTCTCAAGCAGAGACGGGCGATCCTCTCTCGCATTCGTCCCGGGACCTCCTCTGTAGCACTCGCGAGCACTACTCGAGACGTCGGAAAGCTACCTGGTTTATCTCGGGCTGGCCCACTGGCATGCAGACACTCAGTTGGCCCCGACATGCGCTCTCTCGAGTTCTCGTCCACTGTCCAGCCATTTGCACAGCTCGCCGCGATCCCTCAAGGTACGCTGCGCTCCAAGGCAGACTAGCGAGAAGACGAGCGGCCTTCCGTGCGCAGTTCCGCCGAGGTGATCGCGCGACTTTCCGCTTCGAGACGAGGCGGGGAGGCGACGGACTCGCTCTCGTCCTGCCCGCGCACTCGCCAGCTCGCTCGAGGGTGCGTGCAGAGCTCGCGAGAGCAGCTACTGCACACAGGCGACCCAAGCTTGGCCCGACGGCCCACCCGCTCGTCCCCGCGTCACCGCCTTGCCCTCTCCACCTCAGTCCCGAGCCCGCCTCCCTCCTCGCCTCTCGCACGCTGCCCGGCGAGATCATGACGCGCCCACGCTCAGGCCGCGAAGACGTGGTCTGGGCGCTCCACACGTTCGACGCAGAAAACGAGGACGAGCTGACGTTTGAGGTCGGCGAGCGCATCGTCGTTCTCGAGCGCGACGACCAGTACGGCGACGGGTGGTTCCAGGTGAGCCCTCACCCTTCCTCCAACTCACGTCGGAGCAGTGTCCGCGCGTCTGCCAGGCCTCGAACCGCCGTTCCCGCTCCCGGCATCGGATCGCCCTTCGAAGCGATGAGGTGAACGGGGCTCGATCGCGGCATCCGACACAGCGGGCGCATGCAGCAGCACTGCGATCCAGCGAGCACAGTGCACGACGAGCTGACCAGGGTTGCGCTGCAGGGCCGAAACGAGCGTGGCGAGATCGGTCTCTTCCCGCAGTCCTACACTTCATCCCGCCCACCTTCCTTTTTTCCTCCCGATGCTACCGCTGGAGCCGACCCAGAGCCTTCAGCTGAAGGAGGCATTTCAGCCCAGCCGCTCTCGAGCACAGGCGGGTTCGCCGACGCAGCTCCCGCCGCAACCGACGAAGCACCCGTCAAGCACGAGACTCTCTCGCCTGCGCTCGGATCTGTCCGCCGCGACAGCGTCAGCGAGACGTCTGTACACTCGCGCATCGACGAAGACGACGATGATGATGCCGCTTCCGTCTCGAACGTCCAGCGCCCTGCCGACGGTCCTGCGCACCGCGCCGCACTCGCAGCAAAGGCGGCTGAGAATGCCGAGAAGGCGGCGCAGAACGAGCGCGATCGCGCGGCGCAGAGGAAGAAGGAGGACGAGGAGCGCTACGAGCGTGCGCGCAAGTCGGGCCTGATCGAGGACTTGCAGCTCAGCGACGAGAGCGACGACGAGGAGCAGGAGGTGCTCTCTCCCTTGCCCGAGTCTGCAGTCGAAGCGTCTGCTGTCGATGCGATCCCTGCGCACGAGTCTCGGCCGCGTGCCGACACCCAGACCTCGACATACGCCGAATCGGTCTACTCGACTCGCTCGTCCAACCCGCCTGCATCCTCTCCTCCTACCATCCCGACCATCGACGTACCACCAGCTGCGGCTTTCTCCGTTCCCCTCCCTTCCATCTCTCCCTCTGAGGAGATCGACCAGCCCTCCGTGCTGCTCGAGCCGGTTGCCGCGCCTGCGCTCGACGGTGACGCGACGCCCCTGTCCCCAGTTGCCAACGGCGATGCGACGCCCAAAGCTCCGGCCGACTCGCCGGAGGCGAGCCCGGCGGTCGCTGTCGTCGACTCGATCAAGTCTACGGCAGGTACTGCGGCGGAGGCGGTGTCCGTCGGAGCAGCAGGTCTCGTTGCAGCCGCGACGACAGCCGTTGCAGCAGCCGGTCTCGGTCTGCAGGACGACAAAGCCAAGGAGGAGGTTCACGTAGCGGAACAGCCGGCGGCTGCGTCTGCCGAGAAGATGGCGGAGGTTGCCATGCCCGTCGAAGCGCAACCCGTGCTCGAGCGCGAGTCCGCAGCGACTGCAGCAGCTCCTCCCGCGCCTGAGGAGACGACCGTGCCCGCCCAGACGGTCGAACCGGCGGCAGCGCCTGCACCCGTCGCTTTCGTTCCTGCCGACACGTCCACGGCGCCCGCTTCTCTCCCCGAAGAGCAGGCGCCACGCGCGTCAACGCCCACTGCACCGGCCTCTGCTGTCACACCCCAGCCCGCATCTCCCGTCTCGGCGGATCACTCTCGCTCGAGTACGCCTGCGACGTACGGCGCCCCGCTGAGCTCGAGCACGCTCACGAGCGCGACGACCGCGACCGGGACCGGAAGCGACAAGGGTGCCTTCACCGACCTGCCCGCCGACCCGCTCGACTGGACGGTTGACGAGGTCGTCGCCTGGGGCCGGCAGAAGGGCTTCGACCAGCTCACGCTCGGCAAGTTCGCCGAGCACGAGATCTCCGGCGATGTGCTTCTCGAAATGGACGTCGCCATGCTCAAGGAGATCGACCTCATCGCGTTCGGTCGCCGCGTGCACATCTACAACGCGATCAAGGATCTCAAGCTGCGCACCCACCCGCCTCCTCCCCTTCCGCTCCCCGCAGTCGGCGGTCTCTCGGCGAGCCAGTCGACGACGGGCAGTATGATGCTCAGCCCGGCGCTCAGCGGCTACGAGCCGGACTCGCCAGGCAGCTTCGGCGGACCGAGCCCGCACATCGCGCAGAGCCCGCAGATGCGCTGGGAGCAGCAGCAGGCGATGCAGCAGCTCCGGCAACAGCAGGGCAGTGCGGCCGGCTTCCGCGACGAGAGCCTCGCTGGTCTCGGGCTCGAGAACGAGTCGCCGTCGGGTTCGCTGCGCGCTCCCTCTTCGGTGCGCTTTCCTCCTTTCTGCGTGCCTCCGCCTCCTCTGACCGCTCGATCGTTACACAGCTCGGCCAGCAGAGCGTCTCGAACCTGCGTACCTCCCAGTCGAGCCGCGAACTCGCGGGCACGGCGCCTCCGATCGCCGTTGGCGAACCGCTCATTGCGACGCCCATCGCCGAGGAGCCCGCCGCAACTGCCGACGAGGGGTCTGCGACGGACTCTGCGGCCAAAGCACTCAAGACGACAGTGCGCCCGTCGACCGCGCGGCCCAAGTCGAGCCGCCGCAACACGGACAAGACGGCGGGCGACAGCAGCGCCACGAGCACGCCGGTGAGCCCCGCGCTCGGTTCGTCGCAGTCGCGCAAGAGCAGCCGCGGCGAGCGCGGCGAGAAGAGCTCGACGTCGGGCTCGTTCTTCGGGGCGGCGCTGCCCATCCCGGGCAGGACGAGGAAACCGCCTCCTCGCGTTCCTTCGTACGCCTATCCGATCCCATATCAAGGTCAGCTACTGACGTGCTCTGACCTGCAGCGCCCTGCTCGCCGACTCCAACGGCGTCGTGCCTCGTCCTCGCCCTCGTTCGACCATCCAGGACCGCGCGAAGCGCTCCACTCGCCTGTTCTCGTCGTTCGGTGCTGGGTCCGGTTCGGATCGCTCGCCAACGGCTGTCGAATCCGTTCGCTCGCGCCCGTCCAACTCGACGCTCGGCGGCTCGCGCGAAGCGCCGACGACCATGAGCGTCAAAACGGTTGACCCAGCCACGGCCTACATGCTCGCCGAACGCGCCGAGATCGTCCGCGACGGCAACCTCATGGACAAGATTGGCCGGCCGGATCACTCGGGCTGGATGCGCAAGAAGGGCGAGAAGTACAACACCTGGAAGATGCGCTTCTTCGTGCTCAAGGGGACGTACTTGTACTACCTCAAGAGCGAGGCGGTGTGTCTCTCTTCACACCCACCCGGCACGCGTGCACAAGCTGATTTGCCTCGATGTCACGCAGGAGCAAAAAGCCAAGGGCGTCATCGACCTGACCGGCTACCGCGTTATCAGCGACCCGAGCATTCATCCGGGCGAGTACGGCTTCAAGATTGTGCACGACCGTGAGCGTCCGCACTACTTTGCCGCGGCAGAGCAGATCACGGTGCGAGAGTGGATGAAAGAGATTATGAAGGCGACCATTCTCCGCGACTACTCGGGTGCGCCAGACACTTTCTCCGGAAATCAAGCGCATGACTGACTCGTACGTGCAGCGCCTGTTGTCTCCTCGTGCGACATCGACGTCCTCTCGCTCAACGTCGCCCAGACCATGGTGCCGTACCCGCGTCCGCCCTCGCCCGAGCGTCGTGCGCAGATCCAGAAGAAGACGTGTACGTCAATTGCCGACTAATCTCAATGTTTTCTTCTCACCTGACGAGCGCTTTTCTGCAGACGGCGGCGCAAACCCCAACACGCTCACGCAGAAGGATGCAGCAATCCTGATGGACTTCGCCCCGTGCGCTTCCCGTCTCCAAAATAGACCATGCGGAACGATGACTGACAGGTCCTGCGCAGTGGCTCGCCGCTCATGAACGGCGAAGATCTCTTCAGCTCGGTTTCGTCGAGCAAGCGCCCGTCGACGGCGCCCCATGGTTCGCAGCAACGAAAGGTCTCGTCTGCCTCGGTCGAGACGGCCAAGGCATCGTTGTCTACCTCTGAGAAGGTGCGCATGCTGCACTGCCCCCCGCTCAGTATGTCAGCTAACGCTCGCCCCGCACAGCCGCCTGTCGAGCCCACGCCAGTCGGAGCAGCAGCTCCCGCCGCTCCCGTTGGAGAAGTCCCCGCTCGCCTAGAGCGCGCAACGTCGGACACAAGCAATGCTGCCCTCCTCGCCTGGGTCAATTCGAATCTGCCGGCGACGTGCCCGCTTGCGACGGACCTCTCGCAGTGCTTGCGTTCCGGCCGCCTGCTCGTCCGCTTGGTGGAGAACCTTTCGGACAACAAGAGCGAGATCACCGACCAGCAATTCGACCAGTTCCACCAGCAGGAAGGCGAGGCGTTCGACACGGCCTACCTTGACACGATCTTCTCCGGTGCGTCGCGCTCTGAGCCGGACTTCCGACGTCCACCATGACTCACTTCGCGGGGCCCTGCAGTCTTCGACTTCCTCTCTCCTCGCGTCTCAACCGACGACGTCTCGATGGAAGACATGATCACCGGCAACGAGTCGCGCCTGACCATGCTTGTCGAGCGCATCCGCGCCAAGTACGACCAGGCGCCGGCCGGAGTGACGCTGCCTCAGTAGTAGTAGCAGTAGCAGTGCTAGATGACCCTTCTCCTCTTCCGCTTCCGTTGGGCTCCCGAATGTATCCATAGAGCCGCTCTCTCAATCCTGACCTCCGTGCCTCTCCCGCCGCCTCGTGCCGCAACGTAATCAGCAACTTGTCACACTCGCAATCTGGTCTCATTTTGCAAGTCATCACGCCCGTGTGAGTTGTCTATGGCGGACTAATACGGCGCAAGAGTGAACTTGTCCTTCAGGGCCCCAAGAACCGTGTTCGCCGTCATCTGCAAAGTCCACAACCCGACCGTCTGCAGTCGCTGATCGTTCGACTGCGAGACGTGGTGCGCGAGGGCGGCGTAGACCTGCGAAGCAAGCAGTCAGCGCAAGCGGAAGACATCATGTGCGAAAACGAGAGCGACGCACCTGCTCCGACATGCGGTCGAGGATGCCAACGTCGTAGGTCGTCCAGCTCCCGTTGAACTC
Organism: Rhodotorula paludigena; assembly: GCF_050403205.1. Lineage (NCBI taxonomy): Eukaryota > Fungi > Basidiomycota > Microbotryomycetes > Sporidiobolales > Sporidiobolaceae > Rhodotorula > Rhodotorula paludigena. Next base: position 4,766 of record NW_027481380.1, on the reverse strand, counting down.
GCTCAAGCCGAGGTCGATGTGGCAGTGAATAGGGATGAGCGTGCGGTTGCGGTTGATGAAGGCGACGATGGGGCGAATGAGGGCGTTATTGACGTAGCTCAAGCTCGAGGTGAAATACTGCGCCGCAAAGCGAAGTCAACATGCTGTCCCTTCAGTGAGCGTAAGAGCAAACGCACAGGCACAGTAGCCTTGAGATCCTTGAAGCGGATGTCGAGGTCGATCGAGACAATCTTGTCCTCCTCCTGCTCGCCCACCTCGACAGACTGCGCGCCCTCGTGCTCGTCATCGGCCTCAGTCGCCGCCGCCGCCATCTCTGACTCCTTGGCGTATCGCAACGCCTTCTTGCGCTCGAGCTTGGCCTGCTCGGCGTTTTCCTGTGTGTGCGGCGCTTGCAGCGCGTCACGCGAGAGAAGTCGCCGGCCCGCGTCGCCACCGGATCTCTTTGCGCCAGGCGCACCCGCAGCTTCAGCACCGAGCCGCCCGCCGATCTCGTCGACGAGGTGGTCGACGAGCGCCGAGAGGTCGAGCTCGTCGTCCTCGTGCGGGAAGCGGATATCGGCGACGAGGTCGCAGCGTCCGGATGTGATCCACGACATGACGCCCGTGTCGGCCGTCGACTGCATGTGGTCGATCGGTACGCCGTCGATGCGGAAGCGGGACTGCCAGGGTCACCGAGTGTTAGCGTGACTGCGGATGTAACTCGAGAGGGCACGACGCACCATGCGGGCCCAGCGTGCGCCGCGCAGGTCCTCCTCGCTCGTGCGCCCGATCGACTGCGGGCGGTGCAGGCTAAAGAGGCAGTTGTCGATTTGGCCGGTCACGGCATCGGCAGACATGAGGTCGTAAAAGAGCCATTGCTTTCGCAGGCGAGGGATGTCGGCGTGGAAGACGGAGAAGGTGTACTGTGGGCGTGGAAGACGGACCGTCAGCTTTGTGCATGGAGAGAAGACAACGACCGGACAGGGAAGCGCGACGCACAGGTCGGAAGTTCTCGGGCTGGTAGATCGTAACGAGGAAGTCTTCGATCTGCAGGCCCTCGAGCCAGAAGTCGCCGGGTCGGGGCTTGTTGCGGTAGGCGAAGCGGTCCTTGGGCGCGAGCGGGTCGTAGACAATGTGCGAACGCTCTGCGGGTTGTCTCGAGATCAGCAGAAGCCGGCGGTCGGCGCAAGCAGCTCGACGTACCAATGACGCCGCGCACACCGCGAATGGCAGCCTCCTTGATCAAGCCCTTTCCATCGAGCCAGCGCCCGAGGCTGAGGCTGACCTCGACAGTGTCGATACTGAGATGGAAGTGCGTCCACTTGGCGACCATCTCGCGCAGCTTCGCCTCCTCCTCCGTCTCTTCGGGGTGCTCGCCCTCGAGCGCAGCGGGCAGCACGCCGAGCTCGCCCTTGACGGGCCCGCGCGAGACGTAGACATTCTTGAACACGATCTTGGACCCTTCGCGGCCGAAGATGCCCCACTTGGGCACGATGGCCGACTCGAAGACGACTTTGACGCCTGTCGAGTCGGTCAGATAGGCGCCGAGCTTGCCGGCGAGCCACTCCTGGAGCGAGAGCGAGTTGGCGACGAAGAAGAGAACGGCGAAGGCGGACGTCGTCTTGAGAAGAAACCACCCGAGCGTGCCGAGGATGCCGAAACTGAAGAAGGCCGAGTAGTCGTCGGCGCGGAAGCGGCGGTACGAGCGGATCGTGAGCCACTTGAAGCGGATCTTGAGCCGCTCGAAGAACGAGTTGGTGAGACTCAAAAGCTGCTCCTTGGGCGGCGGCCGTCCGCCGACGGATGGGAGCGCGCTCGCTGCTCGGCGAATAGAGCGCGAAAGGGAGGAAAGGTAGGCGGGATGGGGAGTCGAGGCGGCGACGAGGGGATGCTGCTCGGGCTTGGCGAGCGGGTGCGGATCTCGCTTGGCCAGGGCGCGACGCGCAGCCTCAGTCGCATGTGCATGCTCGTCGCTCTGGCGAGTCGCTGGATCGGTATGAGGTGCTTCGGGTGGAGGCGAGGCCGACGACGACGACAAGGAGCGAAATGCTCCCGCCCGGGCTGGACCTCGTGCGCCTGCCAGACCCTTCAGCGGACCGCGTGCAGTCCCTGCGAGGTGCCACCGTGACTCCCATCCCTGCCGATCGAGCGCGCCGACTCCGGCACTTCTTGACCTTGACGTCGGCGGTGCAACCTGGGCTGTGCATCTCGGCGCCCGGAGAGACGCTCGCGACTGCGGGCCGCGAGCAAAATCAGCCGTCGCGAAGCCCGCGTAGCGCACGTCGGACCACGGCCCGCGCTGCAGCGAGGTGAAGGCGCGAGAGAGCTCCGAGTAGAGCGGGCGGCGAGAGGGCGTAGTGAGGGATGCCATGGGTGCAGAGCGGCCGGTTAGGCTGTCAGCTACACAGCGCAGCTGCCCGTGCTCGTCTCGGCGGGGGTCTTGGTGAGTGGAGGTAACGAAGGTCGGAAAGCGGTGCAGGCAGAAGAAAAGCCGAGGGCAGGTGGCGCCGCACTTGCGGGGTACTCCCAAGCCAGACACGCCTAGAGACCCTCTTTCGCAGCGTGCCAAGCTGGCAAAGCTTGCTCAGGGAGCGGGAAACGGGCGACATCTTCGCAAGAGCGAGACGACACGGCAGTATTACACAATACTACAAGAGCGTGGCGCGGTCGAAATATGCAGCGCGCAGTAGAGAAAGTTGGTATCGGCGGACAGGTCGCACGCGGAGCGAGAGGAACGACAGATGAACGAAATATGGCGGAGAAGGAGGATGACGGTTGCGGGAGACGACAACTAGAATTTGGGCGGCGGTCGTGCAGGTCGTGTGCGATTAGGCAATGACGCAGCAAGAGTTCTGTAGTGAAGATCGACAACATTGAAGGTGAGCTAGGCGAAGCGAGAGTTGGGACTGCATAGACGCACCTGCTTCTTGGCCGTCTTGTAGAACGACTTGGAGCTTGCCGACAACGCTGCCGATTTGTCGACCAAGCTGTCGAGCTTCTCGCCGCGCTCGAGAACCGACTCGATCGTCTTGTGCTGCAGGCAGGGCAGACGAAGATGACCCCGTTAGCGGGAGCTGGAAGTGGACCTACAGGAGAGGACGAGGCAAACGTGCTGACGCACTAGGATGATCTTAGTCTCGTCGAGCTCCTGCTGGACCCTCATGATGGAGTCGGCCTGCCTGGGGTCCTGGTACTTTTGGAGGTACGTCTGGAGGTCGGGGTAGTCGACGAGGACCTGCTTGCCCGACTGCCGCCCCTGCGCCGCCTTGTCCTCCCACTCTCCTCGGCGAATCTTGGTCGTGAATTCGTCGAGAATCTTGTTGAGGAGGGAGAAGGCGACGCGAACGGGGTACTCCTGGTCGGAGATGATGACGCCCGCGAGCTGGTCCGACTGACGGTGGTAGACGTGCGCGGTGTAGTTGTTCTCCTGCACCGACTGCCGCTGGCCTGGCGGCGTCCGCTCGGCAACGGTGCGTGACAAGAAGGTCATGAACTCGCCAACACTGCGAGGGGGAGAAGCCCGCCGAGGCAGGGTAGGTCAGCAAGGGGTGCTAAGAATGGCCGGCATTTGTTCCACTGCGCTCGACATCTGCCTGTCTTGCCGTGCCCGGCTCGGCGCACGGTTGGACGCATCGAGTCCAGCGGGTGTAGATGTGGGCGCAGACCCAACCGACGCAATCACCGCCCGCGACTTGCCGCTGCTGGACCGATGCTGCGGGAAGGAGCTGCCCGTTGCGCGCCGCGGATCCCTGCCTGTCCCTGCGCGACCATCGCAACTCGCATGTGACGCGTGCGTCCGCACGCCGGCACCTCGCCCATCGCGTATCGCAGAGGCGGCCGGGCGCGTCGGGGCAGTGTCTCGACAAGCTCGACTTGTGCGATGCTGTGACTCACGTGCCGCGCTGGTAGAAGGAGAAGGAGCTCAAGTCGGTTGCCGAGGCGACGGCAATGGCGGGCGACGAGCTCGCGCCGGGCGAGACGTGCATGATGGAGACGGAGAGGAGCTTCATCGTGTCAGGCTCTGGCTGGTCTCAGCGTGCGAAGAGCGGAGAGAGGGCGAAGTCGAGAGCGTCGGCAACGCGCGACTCGGCGGCGACGACAGCGTCGACCTCGCCCACATCCGCGTCTGAAAGAACGGAGAGGCTCGCCAGCTGAATGCAGTGCGTGGCGCTAGGTGCACGGGCTGCGACAGCTCTCCACGACGTCCAGACCGCTGGTTCTCCTCGACTCTTCGCACTCTCTTTGGACAGCTCGCGCCCGCTTGCTCTGTTTTGAGATTCCGGTGATCAGGCTAACTCGCAGTGAGCTCTTGCAAGCCCTGTAACGCCTCGCTTCCGCCTTCGAGCTGTTGCTGCACGAGATGCGCCTCATCAGCTGATGGTGACCCCGGGTGGACCCCGTCTCTCCCTGCCTTTTCGGATGCTGGATCGATTCTTCTACCGTACCTCTGTCCTTCGGATCCATGCGTAGGTGCTAGGCGAAGTAAGTGAGGGAGAGAGGAGGCGACCTGCTCGCCAACCGCGTCTCGCCAACTTGAAACCGCGCCTCCGCTCGCACGCCCGCATAGACAAGACACTGCGGGGTCTCCTCTTCCCTCTGTACATCGAGAAAGATCCTCGGCGCTGTGCACGCGTGTTGCGGCCCGTGCCTGTGCAATGGTTCGCGTCCCACCTGGGCTGATGTCCGCTGCATGAGGCGGGAGCTGCGGACGAGAGGCGACGTGGCAGGTGGTACGGAGCGCGCACGATTGACCTTGCTGCTGTACTCTCTCGCTCCTTCCCTTCCCT
>NW_027481381.1:0-73755 GCF_050403205.1 Rhodotorula paludigena | reverse complement strand
AGCCGCACCGCGCCCTCGGCGACGCTCCCGCCCCCGCCCGCCCGCCGATGCTGACCCCACGCGCACCGCCCGCAGGATGGACGACGTCGAGGACGACTCGCACCTCCGCAGGGGCATGCCCGGTCCGCCTTCCTGCTCTGCCTCGCTGCCTGCTCCTGCACTGACTCGGTGAGACCCGCCACAGTCGCCCACAAGATCTACGGCATCCCGCAAACGATCAACTCGGCCAACTACGTCTACTTCCTCGCCTACCAGGAGCTCCAGCGGATACACCCGCAGCCCGGCGCAAAGGTGCAGGAGATGGTCACCGGTGCGTCGTCTTCTCCGGACTCCACTCGCGGAAGCAGCCTCGCTGACTGCCGCCGTCGCGCGCAGAGGAGCTCCTCAACCTGCATCGCGGGCAAGGGATGGACCTGTTCTGGCGCGAGAACCTCATCTGCCCGACAGAACCCGAGTACATCGACATGGTCAACAACAGTCCGTCGCGCTCTCGCTCGTCGACCGAGCCGAGGCGCGGTCAGCTGACTTGCCCGCCCATCCGCAGAAACCGGCGGCCTGTTCCGCATCGCCATCAAGCTGATGATGGCCGCCTCGCCCGAGCAACCGCCTCGGTGCGCTCCTTACAAGTCACTCGGCGAGACACGAAGCTGACGACCTGCTTTCTGGCAGAGACTATGTCCCCCTCGCCAACCTCATCGGCATCATCTTTCAGATCCGCGACGACTATGTCAACCTGCAAAGTGCCGAGGTGAGCCGACGTTTCACTCCACGCTTACTGTGGACGCACTGCTCACGCTATCGATCCGCGCAGTATACCGCCAACAAGGGCTTCTGCGAGGACCTCTCCGAGGGCAAGTTCTCGTTCCCGATCGTGCACGCCATCCGCGCCGACCAGACGAACCGCCAACTGCTCAACATCCTGCGCGAGCGGCCCTCGTCGCCCGGGCCCAAGAACTACGCCGTGTCGTACATGGACAAGCGCACGGGCTCGTTCGCCTACACGCGCGCCGTCCTGCGCCGCTTGATGCGCCAGGCGCGCGACGAGGTCGCGCGCTTGGGCGGGAACCGCGGCGTCGAGGAGATCTTGCGCAAACTCGAGGTCAACGAGCCGGCCGAGGCGGGCGAGAGCGAGGGCCTCGAGAAGAAGCTCGAAGAGGTCGTCAAAGTCAAGCCCGTCAAGGAGGTCAACGGCACTCTCCCGGCGCCGGCTGCGACCGAGGCTCCCGTGCTTTCTCTCACGGGCGCGTCGGCGTGAGTCGTCTCACCCGCCAATGTCCTTCCTGCAGTCTGGCTTGCCGGGCTTCGGCTCGCTCTCTTCCTCATTGTCGCATAGCGTGTAGAGCCTGTTGTACAGTGTCGAGATCGGCCACTTTGCATGTGAGAGCTTCAAGACTTGTCGACGTTTCACAACTAGGACAAAGACAGCGATACAGATCGAAGGCTCCTCACTCGACTTCGCGCTCCTCCACGTCGACCCAAAAGCTGCACAGTGTCTGAGTCAGTCCCGCCCATGCAAAACCAAGGAAGAGTCGCCAACGCACTCGTGCTGAGCCGCGAACCACTGGCTCTTGATGTGCCACGGCTCGTCGTCGCTCCACGTCCCGTCGACGGCCCTCCCCGGCAGCTTGTGCGGCGAGTCTGGCCGCCCCCTCGGCGTCGGCGTGAAGCGGTACTTGTGCAAGAGCGTCGGGACGACCTTTGTGATCTCCATCAGGCTGATGTTCTTGCCGATGCACACGCGCGACCCGCTCCCAAACGTAATCAGGTGGCGCTCGAGCACCTTGCGCTCTTCTTCCGACGCCTCGAGCCAGCGCGCTGGGCGGAACGTCTCGGCGTCGGCACCGTAGGCCTCGGCGCGGCGGTGGAACACAAAGGGCGACATTGAGACTTCGGTGCCGGCGGCAAAGTAGTGCCCCGCGAGGACGGCGCCCTCTTTCGGGACGACGCGCGGGAGCGTCCATGGGACGGCCGGGTGCAGGCGGAGCGTCTCCTTGAGGCAGGCCTGTGAGGGACTGCGTTAGCAGCCGGCCCTGCGTCAGACACCGAGGGAGGGGCAGAAGACGGACCTGGAAGAAGGGCAGCTTGGTCCCGTCGGCGTACGTGACGGGGAGTGAGAGCGCGCCGGTCGCGAATGCCTCGTCGATCTCGTGCATGACCTGGTCGTAGATGTCCTTGTGCTTCATGAGAAAACCGAGGAGCGCGCGCATGGTAATGGCGGTGGTGTCCGAGCCCGCACCTAGACGAGTGAGAGACGCGGTCGGTTCGGCTCTTCGCGAAGCAGCAGAAGAGGCTTCACGCACCGAGGATACTAGTCGCCGCGACCTCGATCTGGCTCTTCGAGTAGGGCGTCCCGTTCGGGTTCTTGGCCGCAATGAGCTTGCTGAGCATGTCGCGCCTCGGCTCGTCGCCCGTCTCCTTTGCGCGCTGCAACTGCTCGAGCCGCGTCTGCACGGCCTTGCTCGTCTTCTCGGCGAGCGCCTGCGGGCCTTGCGCGCCGACCTTCCAGTTGACGTAGCGGATGAGGGCGGGGCCGGCCCAGGGCTGCGTGCCGCACAGGGCACACTGGTCGACAAATGCTTCGAGCATCGGCAGGAACCCGTGAGTGTCCTTGCCGGCCTTGCAGAGCCCTGCAGTGCGCCACCACGGTCAGTAAGGAGAGGTGCGAGCAAGACGCGATCCAGACAGACCGAACGTTTGCCCAAACGCCAGCTCGCCGACGACGTCCATTGCCAGCAGCTGCATCATAGTGCCCATGTCGACCGTGGCCTTGCCCTTTCCCTCGGCGATGGTGCGGTCGAAGTAGTCGACGAGGTCGTCGAGGCATGAATCGACGTGCTCTTCGAGGTCGACGAGCAGCGTCATCGTGTAGGCGGGACTCTCGGCACGGCGGATGAGAGCATGAGCGTGATTGTCGAGCGTCGACATTAAAGACGGGGTTTGCGCTTTCTGTGCGCGGCAGGACGGTCAACATCAATCTGCAGTGTGCCGATGTTCCGGATTCAGACGCACAAAAAACGTATAGAAACTCGTCTTGGCGTAATGCCCTCCGTAGCGGTAGATCTCGCCAATGACGCTCGGGTCGACGAGCGAGACGGCGTTTCTCGAAACCCGGACGATCTTGCCATGTCGCTCGTGCAGCTCCTTGAGTCGCCAGCCCATGTCGTGCTTGAGCGCCCGGGTGCTCATCCAGCTGCCGAGTCCGAGGCGCGCGCTGAGCGGACCTGGCAAGCCTGCCAGCGGGTGCAAGAGGAGGTTGTAGGCGGCCCATGTAGCGAGCGACAGGACCAGCGTTGAGACGATCGAGAGCACTGGATGGTCCTGCACGTATTTGAGCAGGTCGACTGAGGCCATCGTAGCTGCAACGCGTGCTTGTGGATGAAGCGGAGGTAAGCGAGAAAGGCGGGGTATCGAAGGAGCGCTGGTGGTCGAGAGCCCTGACAGCCCGCAAGGGTCATATGGGCTCTCGCCCCCTCCTCGGCGGAACAGCAAAAACCGCAAGCCTCCACTTCTGGCCGTATCACAGATCCTGCGGGGACAGCCTTTCCTCGAGGTAGCCGATCCGGAACACGAAGATCCGGTTGTAGGTCCAGGTTGGCTGCCGCCCCGGAGCGCGCAGGAGAGCCGTCATTCTGTAGGAAGCGCAGGCGCCTCCACTCAGCACACAGCTGACTACACACGATAGCGTCTCGCCTACTCATCAGCTTGCGGCGAGATGAGGGAAGTCCTGCGCGTCCGCAAGCATGCGCAACGAGCTGCGACTAAGCCGCACAGCTGCAAATGACGCACTCGAGCCTCTCTACTGCAGCAGCAAGCGAACCCAAGCGAGGCTGCCAAGTCGAGGAAGCGGTCGCGGGCAGGCGAGCTCGAGAGCTTCCTTGACGTCTCGACTCTCCTGCTTCCGCGCTAGCAGCTTGCACAGCTTCGTGCGATTGTGCACATACACTTGAGACCCGCGCCCGTCATGCTGTACCTCGTTGGACTCGGATTGCACGACGAGAAGGACGTGACCGTTCGCGGCAAGGAGGCTATCGAGCAGAGCTCGCGCGTCTACCTGGAGGCGTACACGTCCATCCTGGGCGTCGGCAAGGAGCGCCTGGTGCGTCGCAGCCGTCCCTCGAGCGGTGCCCGAATTGCACTGCTTTCGACCTCATGAGATGAAGCTGATCGCGCGTCGGCTCTTCACAGGAGGAGTTCTACGGCAAAGAGATCATCGTGGCGGATCGTGACATGGTCGAGACCGACTCGGACGCAATCCTGAAAGACGCCGACAAGGTCGACGTCGCCTTCCTCGTCGTAGGAGATCCCTTTGGGTGCGCTCTTCCCGCCGTTGCGCTCGAGTCTCTGGCTGATCGACGTTTCCCGACAGCGCTACGACCCATGCCGACCTGCTTCTCCGCGCCGACGACCTCTCGGTTCCCTACGTCGTGATCCACAATGCTTCCGTCATGAACGCGGTTGGCGCACTCGGCCTCGCGCTGTACAACTACGGCCAGACGGTCTCGATCCCCTTCTTCACCGACTCGTGGCGCCCCGACAGCTGGCTCGAGCGGGTGCGCGAGAACGCGCGGTTAGGGCTGCACACGCTGTGCCTGCTCGACATCAAGGTCAAGGAGCAGAGCGAGGAGAATTTGGCGCGGTGCGTGTCCTCCTCGACACATCTTCCAGGAACTGCGTGAGCTGACTTCGAGTGCTCCTCAAGCGGCCGCAAGATCTACGAACCCCCTCGGTACATGTCGGTCCCGACCGCCATCTCGCAGCTCCTCTCGCTCCTCCCGCCCGACCTCACCTCGAGCTCGTACTCGCCCGACGCGCCCGTCCCGCAACCCGACGTCCTCGACCCGCACACGACGCTCGCCATCTCGGCGTCGCGCGTCGGGCACCCGTCGCAGACGTTTGTGAGCGGGACGCTCGCCGAGCTCGCGACGCTCGACGAGGAGCGGTTCGGCGGCCCGCTGCACAGCTTTGTCATCGTCGGGCGGACGTTCCACGCGCTCGAGCGCGACTTTGCGCGGAGGTGGGCGGTCAACCCGCAGCGGTGGGACGAGGTGAGCAAGAAGGTGTACGCGGTGCGGGACTAGGTGCTCTCGAGGCCCGGGGCAGTGCAGTGCAGTACTTTGTTCGGCTCCTGATTCTCGCACAACATCCGTTGAGAGAGAAGAACGACAAGTATGCACGCGTAAGGACAGCACATGCTAGCTACCACACGGCACAGCGTGAGTGGGAGGGTGCGACGGTGGCGCAAAGGCAATGTCTGTGGGGGATGTACACAAGACGGGGAGGTAAGCGAGAGGGGAAGGCGGTAGGTAGGAGGGGGCTCAGTGGTGATGCCAACAGATGTACGCGAAGGAGAGGAACGACAGAGGGCGGAGGAATGCACAATCAAGAAGGGTAGAGGTATGCACGATGCGAGTTGATGCAAGTGAGACGGACGAGAGAAGCGCCAGCTGGTGTCGCGGCGGCTAGGGACGGGCGAGTGGGCCATCGATGGGGGAGCTGGGTGTGCTGCGCGAGACGTGCACGACGCCCACGACGGCCGCGAGCGGACAAGCGGACCTGCCCCTCGCAGCCTGCGCCTCGGCCTCCTCGTCCGCGCGGAGCACCTCGTCCCACTTGGCGATCTTGCCGCTCCAGACGCCGACGGCTTCGCGCACGCCCTGCAGCTCGATCCACTCGCGGATCGAGAGCTTTTCGACCGGCGCGTCGCCCTTGCGCTCGTACGTCACGGCCGAGTAGGTCGGGCAGGTGAGCGGCGGCTCGCACGAAAAGCTGACGGACGGCGCAGAAGTCGAGGCGGTGGACGCGGCCGAGGGCGAGTGCCGCCCGTTGGTGACGCCGCCGCAATGTGACGGTGCGTCGTCGGCCGCAGAGGAGGACGCGGAGGTGGACAGGGAGAGGGAGCGCGCGGCGGGAGAGTAGCGCAAGCAGGAGGCTCGCGGCGTCATGGTCGTGTGACAAGGCGCTCGTCGCGGTAAAGGCGGTTCCCACGCCTCGTCGTCCTCGTCTTCTGGCTCCACGTCTGAACCCTCTTCGAAATCCCCTTCATCCGCTGCCTCGTCGTCTGCTGCCTCACCCTGTGCGTCTCCAGTCTCTCCTCGAGCGGCTGCATCTCCCGCGGCCGAGTCCGCCCGTTTCGGCGTCTCCTGCTGCGCCTCGTCGACCGGATCGTCCCACAGTGCCCTCCTCGCTGCCGCGAGCGCCGGGTCCTCCCACCCGCTCCTGCCCGCGCGCGCCTCGCGCTCCTTGCGGAGGGCGGCCTCGTCGGCGGGCGTCTTGTGCTGCACGACGACGGGGGCGCGGCCGCCGAGCGCGAGCTGGGAGAGCATGCTGGGCGAGCTGGGCGCCGAGCCCGCCGCGACGGACGACGGCGCGGTCGACGCGGGCGAGGTGGCGCGAGACGGCGGCGCGGCGTGGTCGGGGTCTTGGTCGTGAAGGCCGAGCGACGCGGCGCTCGACTTGCGCGAACTCGACGCTGAAGAGGACGCTGCGGGACAGTCGAACCCTCGCGTCGTGCGGTGGTGCTGCTGCTGCACGTCGCGAGGCGAGTGCAGATCGGTCAGGGCCGCGCGACCGAGGAGGGCGGGGTCGTCGTCGTTGTCGTCGCCATCCGACGCGCAGCCGTGCTGTGCGAGGCTGAGGCCGGCGGGGAGGGCGCTCTTGGGCGAGACGGGGAAGCTCGAGAGGCGGTACGTCGGCGGGAGCGAGCCCGCGTAGCCTCCAGCGCGGGGCGACGACGACGACGAGGGCTGCCCCAGGCTGGGCGAGTGCCGCGGCGAGGGCATGGCCAGCGGCGCAGAGGCGCTCATCGTCAGCAGGGCCGCCGAGTTACGTTGCCAAGTGCAGGTCGCGTGCTAGGCGAGGACGGCGAGAGCGGAAGGAGCGGGAAGGGGCGACCCAGACTCGCAGAGCGCGCCTGACGACGCGGGGAACGGCAGCGCTCTGGCGCGCGAGAAGACGGGCGGTGGGGCGGAGGGAGACGCTGCGAAGCTGCCACCGCGCAGGATCGCTCACTGTCTGCTCAATGAGACTCTGTTTTGCGGAATGCCAGCGGAAGTGCGCCTGGGACGAGGACGGGGCGGGGGTGATCGAGGGGACGAGACGTGGGTCTGGGCACATTCTCGATTCGGCGCTTTCCTGTCTCTGCCGCTCACTCGTGCATCGCAGACTCTCTCAGGTGGGTACAACAGTGTAAGAGACAGGTCGAGCAAGTTGCAATACGGAAGCCCTGCCTCGACAATGTGCGAGCGACCTCTTGAGTGAGCTCAATCGCATCGAGCTCGAGCCGTGCTCCATCCTCAATGACCACGAGCACAGGCGCAGACTGAGCGGGGCCGGCGCAAGGTTGGACGGGTAGCACTGCGAAGAGGACCGGTGCAGCGTTAGCGCGACTGCGTCTCTTCTCGCTCGCGACATCGCCTGCGCGCCGCGTACGCGCGGCCGAACCGTCTGGTCTCGAGGGGGCGCGTTCGAGGGATCCGAGTGGTGTTGACGTATGGAGATCAAAGCTCTTCATCGGCCGTTGTGAGGCGGCTCGGAAAGTGAAATGATGGCAGATCGTGTTTCTTCATCTCGAGGACGGCGCCCGACCAGACGGTGTCGGCGCAGCGTGCGCGCGCGTGCGGAAGACAGCGAGGCGAGGGGAAAGGGGCTCACCGAGCAGTTGCAGAGTCCGCCTGGCGCAAAACAGCGGGTTCTGCGCGAGGCGGACGCGATGAAAAGTTGCGCGAGCGGTGGGTCACGCTACGGCGCTGCGAAGCCGATGTAGCGGCCGGTCTCAATCTGCAATCGATGCACGCGTGTCGCGCGGTGCGATCTGGCGCAGCTAGTGCGCAAAGTCGGTGGACGAGTGAGGCGGAGGAGGGAGAGCCTCGGACGCGCCGGCCGCCGCGGGGAGGAGCAGTCTGCATACACTCAGGGTGAGCCGAGGCTCGTTTGCGAGACAGGCAGTCTGAGCACTTCTGACGCACCTCAACTCATGAAGGCCTTGTTCTGGATTGTTGTCGACGAGAGGACGAGTGTGAGGGTGAGAATGAGCGAATACAGGGCGGGGACCCAGGTCGACATGCGGAGGAAGGCGGCGTTGTAGAGCGCGGCGAGGCAGTAGCCGATGATGGTGGCGCCGACAAAGCCCAGGCCGATGCCGACGGTGCTGTAGACGACGGGTGCGAGGAGGGCGAGGCGCGGGTGTCGGCGGGCAAAGTTGGCGCCGCAGAGGCAGCCGGCGAAGAAGTAGACGGTGCCGACGAGGACGAGCGTGTCGTAGACGGTGAAGCGCCAGATCTGCTCGGGGCGGTACAGGTAGCGGCCCGCATCCCCGCCGAGCGGGTTGTAGAGGCCGGGCCAGCTCGGCTCGACGTAGCCGTCGGGCGGGGCGACCCAGATGTTGCTGCGCGGGGTGTGCTGGGTCAGCTCGCACTGCACTCGCGCGGCCAGAGCGAGACGAGAGGCGCACTTTGCCCCCGCATCGTCCAATGCGCTCATCGTCGACGGGGACTCGTCGCGAGCAGTTGCAGTATGCGCGACGCTGGTGAGAGTACTGCAGCAAGTTGCCTCCCGCTGCACTGGTCTGCTCTGCAGGAGTGAGCACGTGCGGTGCGAGGTCGACGTCGGCGAGTTGGCCAAGTCGGAGGTTGGCTCCCCTCGGCTTGCCCGTCAACCGCGCTGCATTCGACGGAGCACCTGCCAGACTCTGCTAACAGCTCTGCTCTTCTCTGAGACGCGTCCTAGCTCGACCCGCGCTGTTGCTGGTGAGTGGGTTCCCCTCATCCCCGTTGCTCTCGGACCTCCCGCTCCTCGCGCTGCCGACAGCGGGGCCTGCCAGAGTGCGCTCGCGTCTGCGAGCAGCATTGGACTGATCCGCTGCCGCCATAGCTCGCTCGTCACGTCCCTGTTCTTGCCCAGACCGCTCCAAGCCGCAACTCTCGCATCTCGACGGGCGTTCGACCTGCCGTTCTGGCTTCTCTACGCACCTGTGCAGCCCGACTGCGCATCTCGATCCCTCGGCCGCTCCTCACCGCGCCTCCCGCCTTCGCTCAACTTCCGCTGAACCCCTCCCGCCGCACCTACATGTCGCTCCTCTCGAACCCCTCCACCCTCTCGCAGCTGCTCGAGACGGCGCATTTCGCCGCCCTCGCGCACGGCCAGCAGCGGCGCAAGAGCCCCTCGCAGCCCGCGTACATCCAGCACCCGCTGCACGTCGCGAGCCTCCTCGCCGCGCCCGAGTCGAGCCTGCACCCGGACCCGCCCGTCGAGATCCTTCAGGCCGCGATCCTGCACGACACGGTCGAGGACACGGACGTCACGGAGGAGGACCTGCGGCGCGTGTTTGGACCGGTGGTAACGCGCATCGGTGCGTCCCGCCCTGCACCCGTCAAACCTAAGATTTCCGTTCGAGTTTCAAGCTCATGCCGACTGATGGCGTACAGTCCTCGAGTGCTCGGATGACAAGGCGCTATCGAAGGAGGCGCGGAAACAGGCGCAGATTGACTCGGCCCCGCACAAATCGGACGAAGCCAGTGCGTCGTGCCTCCGCTTGTCCGGCTGTCTTCATATTGAGAAGAACGGCACTGACTGCCTGAACTCGGTTTGCGCAGAGCACGTCAAGCTTGCCGACAAGCTGTCAAACTTGCGGGATCTGATGAGCAGTGAAGGGCGACCCTCCGGCTGGTCGGTCCAGCGGATACAGGTATGTCCTGCTGCTGCTCCTCCGCTTCCACTCGCACGCTTCCACTCGCACGCGCTGACCCTGTTCGCTCAACCGTAGGAATACTTCGTCTGGTCCAAGCGGGTGACGGACAGTGAGTCTTGAGGTTTCTTTCCATTCGAGCTTCTGCTTATCGCACGTTGCCTTGCAGGCTGTATTCATGTCAACCCCGGGATTGGCGCCCAGCTCGACGAGATCTACCGGCAAGGGACGTTTGAAGTTAAGGGGAAGACGTACAAGTGCCACCCGGACTACCAGTGAGTTGCGTACCGAGGGCCGTTCACACTTTCGCAACGTGCGCTGCAAAGTCCCATTCTTCAACTCGCTGGGCTCTCGCACCAAAAGCGTTCTGTCTATGCTTTTGCTGTCTGGCTTCGGACGGTTCTGCTGGGCGCGCCTTTCCTGTCGAGCAAACACGGGCAACGCTCATCTGCATTGGAATGCGTGTGAGCCGGACAAGACTGACGCGAAAGCGCTTCATTGAAGGGCACGGGTGTTTAATCACATAGTCACGGGAGATGGCGATGCTAATCCTCCACAGGTTGGACCCCGTCCGCGATCAGCCGCACGCGACAAGTTCCATGTCGTGGACAAGGTGGAAAGCTGGCACAGGTCTGCCCTCCCAGGCAACGGGCGGTCCCCAGGTGCCAGGGACCTTGTCGGGGAAGCTGCGCACGGCTACGTTCCAGTCCCGAAAGAAGCGCTCGATGAGGCTCGTCGTCTGGCTGGCAACGTGCAGGTCCTCGAGAGAGAAGCCGCGGCTAATCATCTGCTTTGTCCCCTCGTCACCGAGAGAGCAATGTGTGTAGTTGTTGCCGCCGAGGATGGGTTCGCATCCACGCAGAACGGTGGTCAAGTCCGGCCTCCATTGGTAGAAAGAGCCCACGTCCTGGCACCGCGCCTGGGAGTCTGACTCCTCCTCCGTCATGGCTAGCCACTCGTACAGATCATCGTGGTCATGCCAGTCTGCGTGCAGACCGTAGTGCGCAAGAAACTTTTCGAGCGGGTTTCCCTGTCGACAGAGAATTGAGGTCAGCTCTCTCATCTCTTGCATAAACGGCTGCGCAACGCCCACCTCAACGCGATGCATACGGTGTACCGCAAGGCAGCTTTCGTCGTGGCAGTCCGGGCAGACCTCCCAATACTGCCTGCCAAAGGCGGCAAGCCACCGCGGCCACTCAGGCTCGTCGCCGTCATCCTTGTAAGGCGCAGAACAGTTGTCACAAAGAGCACCCTTCACCAAGTCGAGCTCGACTTGCTGCTGCATGGCCGCTGCGACTGTGAGGAGCTCGCCGCGCACGCGGTCCCAGATCTCGGGAGGACACAGCACGAGCGCGTCCGCGGCCAGCAGCGTGCCCTGCCTGCGCACGTGCTCAATCACATCGAGTGCACGGAAGGCGCCTTCGACCTCGTCCCATGCTTTGGCGGCGCAGTAGAGCTCGACAGTGCTGACGGGAACGCCAAAGATCAAGCGTGCGCCGCTGTCGGCCTCAGCACCACCCATGCCCGCAGTACGCACAACGCAGCACTTGAAGAGTCAGCTCGGAGGTCGCGAGCTGTCAGGTGAGTGAGCAGAAGTGCAAGCACAGGCAAGAAAGTCGAAAGCTGATGAGGCGCGGAAGCGATGAAGGCGGTGGGCACCTGGAGGCTCTCAATACCCCTGACACGTCGTCTGCAACCTTTTCTTTCGCATGTGCTCGGCCTCTGAGTAGCGATGCAGGTGCGCTGCCAACGCGAGCAAATGCAGAGAGAGCAATGCGACCTTCTCAAACGGAACAGCGTGGTCAAGGCAAAGCGCGCAAAGCCTCCGTTGATTTGTAGCGCCAGAGGGCAGTGTGGTCAACGTGACAGAGGCGAGGAGGATGGAAGTGCGGTAGAAGGTGCTGTGGCTTGAAATGAGGACTTCCCGGCAGAAGCGGCATTGCACCGATAGGGCGCCTGACAAGTGAAAGCAACGGCCGATTTCTTTTGCGGGATTGCGATTGACTGAGTGGCACCCGTGTGTGCGAAAGCGGCCTTGCAGAGCGAGCAAACCGGATCAATACGATGGACCTTCTCAACCTCCGCCCCGAGCATTCCTCGTGGCCAAGCAGCTCAGATTGCTCCGTCGTCAAAAGTTGGAGGTGCACGCCAAGCAAGCAGCGCAGCGAGCAAGCAGCACGAGTCAAGAAGCAGCGGCCGCGCCGAAGAACGAAACGAGCGGCAAGAGGCAGCAAGAGAGGCGCCTTCCCTCACAGCGAGGACGAAGCGTCAAGCGGGTCTAGGAGGACAGGCAAAAGGGTTACAGCACAGCGTCTACTACACAGAGGATTCGCTCAGACGGCGAGTGACCCGAGTCAACGGGGGAGGGGTATCGTCAGGTCTATGAGAGGGGGGTGATTGCCGTCGATCGAGCGAAGTGGGATAGGCAGGCAGGAGCATGCGAGGAGTGAGGGCATCTTGGTGTGAAGGGGGGGAAGAGGGAGGATGGGATGGACAAACTGCGTGGGCGAGAGGAAGGAGGGTGCGACGACGGGGGGTAACGAAAAGATCTATGACATGCGAGGGGAAAGAGGCGAGGTGTGCGAGTGCGCACGCGCCTACTCGGTGCCGCGCGCGGAAAGAGCCACAGTGAAGGGCTCCCGCGAGACGGCCGAGAGGCGAGGGCGGAGCGCGACCTCCTTCTGGTACAGGCGGGTTTCGTCGTGGCGTCGCAGTGGTGTCGCCCGGGGTGGAGGTGCCCCGCCAGGATGGTGTGTACAGGGCGGAGAGATCGTCCATGGGCGGGCAGGAAAAGAAAAGAAGATGCTGGTTGATGCTACTGACTGCTGGAACGTGTAGAATGCGCGGTACTGCCGGAAGGTGGAAACGAGCCGAGAGAGTCGAAAGCGGAAAGAGGGCGAGTCGCAAAATCGAGGCGAAGGGGACCGAAGGAAGAGCGAAAAGGGGAAGGCGTCAAGCGGTGGAGACGAGGGCGAGTCGCCTAGTACCACGCCGACGAGCCGCCGCCGTACGACGCGCCGCCAGCCGGGGCGCCGTAGCCGTAGCTGCCACCGCCACCGCCCATACGGGGCGGGCCGCCAAAGCCGCCGCCGGGAGCGCCGCCAAAGCCGCCGGACGAGCCAAAGCCGCCGCCGGGGCGCGAGCCGCCAAAGCCGCCGGCGCCGCCGCCGCCCGAGCGGAAGTCGCGCGTCGGGCCCGAGCGACCGCGGCCGCGGCCGCGACCGCCGAAGGACCCGCCGCCCTCGCGCGCGACGGCGTCGAGCCAGCCGGGCACCTCCTGCTTGGCCTCCTTGAGGAGCTCGATGAGCTCGCGGACAATGTTGCGGTTGCCGCGGTTGAAGAAGGCCGTTGCGGCACCCGTGTTACCGGCACGGCCGGTACGACCGATGCGGTGGACGTAGTCGTCGATGTCGGACGGGAGGTCGTAGTTGACGACGTGCGTGACGTTGGGGATGTCTGCGGCACATGTCGAGACCAGTCAGTACGGGAGATACGCAGCGGACGATGGCCGAAAGCAAACGCACCGAGACCACGGGCGGCGACAGCGGTGGCGACCATGACGGGGGTGCGGCCCGAGCGGAACGTCTCGAGGGCGTACTCGCGCTCGCGCTGGGTGCGGTCACCGTGGATCGAGGTCGCGGCGAAGTTGTTCTGGGCGAGGAAGCCCTCGAGGAGGTCGGCCATGCGCTTGGTCTCGACAAAGACGAGCGTGAGGCCGCCCGGCGGGAGCGCAAAGAGAATGTCGAGCAGGACCGAGCGCTTGTCCTCGTCCTCGACGTACTCGATCTTCTGCGTGATGTTCTCGGACGTCGAGCCGACGCGGCCGACCGAGAGGAAGATGTAGTCCTTGAGGAAGTCGCGCGCGAGCATCTGGATCTCGCGCGGGAACGTCGCCGAGAACATGAGCGTCTGGCGGTCCATGACGTCGGGCATGTCGGCCTGCTGGACGATGCGGCGGATCTGGGGCTCGAAACCCATGTCGAGCATGCGGTCGGCCTCGTCGAGGACGAGGTAGCGCACGTTGGCGAGCGAGATGCGGCCGCGCTCCATGAGGTCGACGAGACGGCCGGGCGTCGCCGAGAGGAGGTCGCAGCCCTGGTCGAGCTGGCGGAGCTGCGAGCCAATGTCGGCACCGCCGTAGACGACGGCGGGGCGGACCCACGAGCGGTACGCAAACTTGCGCGCCTCGTCGTGGATCTGCGAAACGAGCTCGCGCGTCGGCGCGAGGACGAGCGCGGTCGGGAACGCCTTGCGCGAGCGGCCGTAGCCGCGCTGCTGGTCGGCCATGGGGTTGGCGCGCGGGCCGTGGGTGAAGAGGGCCGAGAGGATGGGGAAGAGGAAACCGCCCGTCTTGCCGGAACCGGTCTGGGCGCAGGCCATCAGGTCGCGGCCGCCGTTGACGATGGGGACCGAGTACTTCTGGACGGGCGTCGGCGTCTTGTAGTGCGCGAGCTTGATGTTGTCGAGCAGGTGCGGGTCGATGGGCGGGAGGAACTCGGTGATGGGCTCGGGGACGTCGGTGCCGGTGGCCTCGACGGGGATGTCGGCGTAGGCATCAAAGTTGATGCCCGTCTGCTGCTTGGTGCGGTCGCCGACCTCGCCAAAGAGCTCCTTCTCGATGCGCGGGTTGGACGGGCCCGGGACGTGCTTGCCGCCCTGCCACGAGCCGTAGCCGTCGCGGCCGGCAAAGGCACTGCCGCCAAAGCCACCCGAGCCACCGCGCGGGGCGGCGCTGCTGGCGCCGAACGAACGCGAGCCGCCGCCGGGCGCCCAGCCGTCCGTGCGCGGGACGAAGGGAGCGGCCTGGGGGTTGCCGCCCCAGCCAGCGCCGCCCGCAGAGGCGAGCGCAGGGGGAGCATCGCTGTCAAGACGCGAAAAAGGTCCAGTCAGTATGCGATGTCGCGGAACGGTGGAATGATGCGCGTGCGAAGGCTCTAGCTGCAGACGGACTCGACCGGCGCCGCCACCAACGCGAGCGCGCCCGGTCAACAGTCCAAGAGGGGCACGATACTCTCTGAGACCTATGAGAGAAGTGCAGACTCACGCAGCAGGCGCGGGAGCGCCACCAGCGGCCGCAGCCGACTGAGCCTTGCGGAGGTGAGGGGGGACGTAGGCCGAGCGCTGGGGGGCGCCGCCGCCGTTGACGTTGAGAGAGCCTGTTGAGAGAACGAGTGCGCGCAGGGACGGGCAGATCCGCGGCGGGTGGCGGTGGAAGCGGAAGGCGGGTGAATGCGCATGAGTGGGCGCAGCGGGTGCAGGGCGGGGTGTGCGCGGGTAGGTAGGGGTGGCAGGGGGACAATCCGTCAGTTTTCGGTCCGCTGGCAGGTCGCAGGAGCGCGCCCGAGTGGGCGGTGGCGCTGTAAGAGCGCGGCGAGAAGAAAGGGCGGGCGACGGACTCAGCGAGCTCTCGAGGCCGGTGGTGCCATTGCTGGACATTTGCTGTCTGGTGAGTGGGTCTGGGGAGGGGTCTGGGTACGGGGAACGGGTGCAGCTGCTGCGAGCTGGGACGGGGGACGAGGCGAGAAGAGGCCGCCGTCGCCGTCGCGCCGCCAACTTCTCGCAAAGTCGCGCGCGCGTCGTCGAGCTCGACCCGCTCCAGCCCCGGTTGGCTGCCCTCGCCACTCTCTCCAAGTGCAGCTGAATGCACGGCAACACGGGGCATTGCAGCAGTGACTGTCTACGGCGGACGAACCGAGCCTCGCGGCTTGAACCTGAACCTGAGCCAGTGTCGTCTCCCCCCCTCGTCTCACGTGCGTCCTTGCCGCCGTTGTGCACGCCCCGGAGCCTTCTCTATCGATGCGTGCAGCAATGTCGACTGTTGCGTGGCTTGCACTGAGCGACGACGTCATCGGAGCGCGATAGGATTGGAATGCGAGACCCTCGAACGAAAGAGACGGACGAGCAAGTTGTGCTGTGGGTGCGAGCGCAGACGGCGGCGCAGACACGATGCTACAGCTAGAGATATCCACGTGCAGCAAGACAGGGCTCGAAAGAGCGAACCGGCGCAAGCAAGCAGTGCTGGAGGGCCGCAACGACGAGAACCAGGCAGGCGCTCAGCCCACGCGCATCCGCGTCCATTGACAAGGCAGCGGGCCTCGTCGACTCTTTTTGAGACGCAAACACGCACACACGCACGCATGCACGCCGCACACGAAAAAGGGGTACTTCAGGTGTCCGTTTCTCAGCAGCGGTGAAGGCGCGCCCCTCCCCCTCGCGGGGGCAGAGCGCACCTCCCCACGCATTGTCTGATAATGTAGATAATGTATATAGAATGGTCATCATGCGTGTTCGTGTGCGACGGTGCGGTGCGTGCGGGTGGGTGAGCGGTCGGGGCGGAGAAGCAAGAGTCTCAGCAGTTCCGGGTTGCGAACAGCTCGTAGAGCGAGCCAATGCCCGTTCCATGCGGTTGAGCGTGCCCGCGGCGGGCTCTGCGCCGTGTGTGCGGTGAAAAGGTGCGCCCGAGGTGGACGGGTCGAGGGAGGATTGCGAGGTGACGAGGGCACGAGGGTGCGTGCGAGATGCGCGCCGAGCAAAGGGGAGATGACACGGAGCGAGTGCAGCTGCCCGCTGTGCTCGTCCGGCGGGTGTGCAGGCAGGGAGGGAAGGAGAGAGAGAGACGGAGGCGACTTGGCGGCGCGCACTCGTCGCGCGTCGAGCTCGCCCGCCCCGGCCAGCGCTCGCCTCGCTCGCTTCTCCTCCAGGCCAGCCCTCCGCGCAAGCTTCAGACGTGCGTACAGCCCGCACTGCCCTCGCGCCACTGCCCCCGCTGACCCGCTCCAACTGCCCGCCCTCGCCCGCCGATTCTCCCCCTCTCCCCTCGCGCCCCTTCAAACCCTGCGCACTCGACCCCGCCTTTCGCCACCTTCCCGCCCTCCTGCCGCACCTCTGTCCCGCCCACAGAGGTACATTCGCCCACTCTGAGCGGACCATACCGCCGCGCGGACCGCAGCGCGACGAGCGAGGGTGGTGGAGCGAGGATGGCAGCGTTTGCCTCGCGCGGCGATCCGGCGCAGCTGGACACGGGAGGCGCGCGAGAACGAGCGCTGCCGGGACTGGGAGAGATATTGCACGGGTTGCGCGGATCGCAGGGCGGCTTGGGCGGGCGAGGGACGGAGGACTCGCCCGCCTCTCACACGACCATCTCCCGCAGCGACCACCCCGCTGACCTCGTCTCTCTCCTGCCGCCTTTGCCGACCTCTCCATTCGACTTCGCGTCTACCCTTTGCCCCGAATTCGCCTTCGACTCGCCCCCTTACTCTTGTCGTCGCGACCCCCCACAGCAACCATGTCGCTCGTCGTCCCCGAAGCTCACGTGCAGTTCCAGCACATCCTGCGTCTCCTCAACACCAACGTTGACGGCAAGCGCAAGGTCATGGTGCGTTTCTCGTCCCGTGCGGCTTGTGGCGAGGTGCGGGGCTGACCTCGCCGTTCGCGCGTGCGCAGTACGCCCTCACCGAGATCAAGGGTGTCGGCCGTCGCTACGCCAACATCGTCTGCAAGAAGGCCGACGTTGACCTCAACAAGCGGTGGGGCTCGCGTTCCTGATTGAACGGGCGCTCGTGTTGATCGCTGACCACCTCTTGCTCCCCCCTCCCTCTTTCCCCCCCTCGGCTGCATGATGGTGACGATGCGCTCTCGCTCGCTCCTCCAGTGCCGGTGAGCTCGACCCGGACGAGCTTGAGCGCATCGTCACCATCATGCAGAACCCCGGCCAGTTCAAGATCCCCAACTGGTTTGTCAACAGGCAGAAGTACGTCGCATCTTCGCTCTCCGCTCTCTCGGCTTCTACTGCAGTCGCTGACGCTCTTTCTGCTACACAGGGACTTCACCGACGGCAGTGCGCTGGCGGTCCCTCGATTCTCGTGGCTCTTGCGCAACGCTGATCCCGTCGTCTCGCAGAGTACGGTCACCTCCTGTCGAACCAGCTTGACTCGAAGGTGCGTCAGCATTCCCTCTATGGCGTACAGAGCTCGCTGGTGGCGTGGTGTCGGCTCCGTTCGAGCTCGTCGCTGACGTTGCTTGTCCCCCCACAGATGCGTGAGGACCTCGAGCGCCTCAAGAAGATTCGTAACCATCGCGGCACGTACCACTTCCTTTCTTCTGCTTTGTGACATCCTGCTGACGCTCCTTTCCACAGGTCTCCGTACCTACTGGGGTCTCCGTGTCCGGTGCGTCCTCCTTCCTTCCCCACCTCTTCTTCCCACTCTCCCTCCTTCCTTGTTCCTCTTTTCTGTGCTGCTCGCTGACGAGTTTGCCCCTGCAGCGGCCAGCACACTAAGACCACTGGCAGGCGCGGAAAGACGGTCGGCGTGTCTGTACGTGGCGAAAAGCGGGTCATCCGGGCACGAAAACCGAGTGCTGACCATCCTACCACGAGCAGAAGAAGAAGTAGATGCGCTCAAACCGGCGGGTGTGCTGTCTGTCTGTTCTGCATCGTGCAACATGTGCCGATGTGCCGATACGGGACTCGAGTGCTCTGTTGCGTCGAGAGTCGTGAGCCAGACCGTCGCCTCTCCCTCCGTTCGCCTGCCCAGCCGCCTCGTTCATTCTCTAGAATTGTTACGAGGTCTTCTGTAAGCATGGGCACGCGAAAGATGACGAGAGCGAGTCTCTCGGATCGCCAGGTTCCGGCTTCCGGTGGACTTGCGCTCTCATGCACGCTCGCTCCGCACGTCTCTGCACACCAGCACTTGCCCGCACACTGAGCACTACAGTAGCAACAATGGCATCCCGGCACCCTCCGTTCAAGCAGGTGCGCCCCTCTCTCCCGCTCCTCGGTCGGGTGAACCTCCGGCAGCTTACGCTCGCGTCGCACGCAACAGGTCGAGGCGTCGCGGCCGCCGTTCGACCCGACCGAGACGTGGCAGTACAGTCAGGTGCGCACCTGCCCTCCCCCTCCGCCCGGCGCCGAACCGAACCCCCCGCTGACGCCCCACCTAACAGACGCCCGCGCCCGACTGGGTCGTCGGGACGGGCGCGAGCGGGCGCGAGGACCTGCCCGGCGTCAAGGAGGGCTCGTGGACGAGCGACGAGGGCCGCGTGCGCGAAATTGACCCGAAGACGACGGGCGCACTCAACCTCTACAAGATGATGATCTCTGTGCGCGGCCTTTTTGCTCTTGCAGGAGAGCGTAGAGACTGACTTGGGATCTGTACGCAGGCTATCGTGCGTCCTGCTGCCTCGAGACCGCCGAATTCCGCATACTTACCCCCTCTTCCGCGCAGACTCCGCGTCCGATCGGCTTCATCTCGACGCTCAACAAGGCGGGCGAGGGCAACCTTGCGCCGTTCTCGTACTTCAACATCGCCTGCCACGACCCGCCGACCGTCGTCGTCTCGTTTACCCACCCGTGCGTCCACCCGTCGCAAAGTCTGGCTCTTCTGCACGAAGCCTTGCTCATCCCCGCTCAAACGTCTGCACGCAGGAACGGCGATGAGCTCAAGGGCACGTGCGAGAACATCCTCGACACGAAAGAGTTTGTCGCCAACATGTGCGTCGCGCTTGTCGTCGGAAACTCTTGCTCACGCAGCCACTCACACGTCGCCCCGCGCAGCATCTCGGAGCCGTTCATCGAGGCAGCCAACTATACGTCGATCGACGCGCCGAAGGGTGTGAGCGAGTGGCCGCTGAGCGGCCTCACGCCCGTTCAGAGCAAGACGGTCAAGCCGCCGCGAGTCGGCGAGAGCGGCTTCTCGATGGAGTGCGAGCTGGGTGCGTTCCTTGTGTGCGCAGTCCAACCAGCACATGCGATTGACATGCAGGACCCTCCCGCAGAGCACCACTACCACCTGTACAACGACGCCGGCGCCCGCACGGGCACGGTCGTGCTCGGGCGCGTGCGCCTCTTCCTCGCGCGCGAGGACCTCGTCGACCCCGAGACGTTCATCGTCGACACGGGCAAGCTCATGCCCGTGTCGAGGCTCGGCGGGATCACGTATGCGCGCACGACGAGGGCGTACGAGCTGCCGGTGCGTGCTCCTCTCCCTTCTACGGGCTGTATTGTCGGCAGCTGGCCAAACGGGAGGCTGACTCGCTCCGTCCTTTGACCGGCGTGCAGCGTCCGGTGTACGCGGCCGAGAAGGAGAAGGACGAGGTCAAGAAGGCGCAGGCAAAGGTCTAGAGAGGGCCCGTCTCTGTCAGTAGACGTGCATGCTATGCTGTGATACGCACATTGCACATGTGCGCGCAATCGGGCGACCCGAATGAGAGAAGCCACTTTCGACTCGGGCTCGATCGCCCTCTCGACGTTGTTGACATCTCGCCGCTCGCCGGCCCTCGCTCTTGTCGCGCTCGTTGCGCTTCTTGGTCAGCTCGAGCATACGTAGAGGATGCTGGATTCAGGGCAGGCGGACGCGCCTGGTCCGCCCGTCGCAGAACCGCCTCATCGCCCCGGACCGCAGGACTCGTCGGGAGCAGCGGCGGCGGCGGCAGCAGCAGCAGCGAGCCTGAGCGCAGCGACTGTGCCTCCGCCAGACGCCTTCATCCGCTTCCGACTCAGCGCGATCGACTTTGTCCTCGCGCACGAGCACTCGCGCTACGACGTCTCGCGGTCGCCGTTCGCAAAGGATGAGCTGCGGCAGGTCCCGACGATCCGGATCTTTGGCGCGACAGACCGGGGGCAGAGGGTGACGGCGCACGTCCACGGCGTATACCCGTACGTCTACGTCGAGTACAAGGGGAAACTCGACCCCGACGCCGGCAGGTCGTCCTCTCTTTCGATGCTCCTGTGATGTCCCGGCTGACAGACGACGCCGACAGTGAACGACTACATCCGACGCTTTGGTGCAGCGCTCAACCACGCCATGGCGCTCTCGCTCCCGGACAAGCGCGGCGGCAACAAGAAGCAGGGCCCGCCCCAGTTCATCGCTTTCGTCGTCCTGTGCAAGGGCGTCAATTTCTACGGCTACCACATCGGCTACCAACCCTTTCTCAAGGTCTACATGGTCAACCCGCGCCACAAGAACCGCGTCGCCGAGCTGCTGCGGAGCGGTGCCGTCCTCGGGACCCAGTTCGACGTCTTCGAAGCGCATGTGCCGTACCTCTTGCAGTTCATGCTCGACGCCAACTTGTACGGGTGCGGATGGGTCGAGGTTGGCGAGTGCCTGATCCGCGAGGAAGTGCCAGGTTCGTCTCGTCGAATCTACTCTGACTGGCTGCCGCTCGCTGACCTGTCCGGGCTCATACAGAACACGAACCGACGCCCAGCGACGAGTACAACCCGCCCTCGTGCAACGGCCCGTACGCCTTCCGCCTCTACACCACCCGCACCGTCCCCGACGACCGCATGCATCCCTCGGTGGATGCTGGCGGCCCCGCCAAGATCTCGTACGAGCCTATCGAGCTCGACTTGCCCTTCACCGCCATTCTCAATCGCCGCCGCTTGACTCCCCGCAACCTTCACCACGACTTTGTCGAGATGCTTGACCCGGACTCGATCGAGCGCGGCAAGCTCGTCCGCAGCGTCAAGGAGCTGTGGGACGACGAGCGACAGCGCCGCTCTGCGCGCGGCGAGTCGGGCCCGTACGACATCGTGGACGACGCGCCGCGCGAGTGGGACCAGCGCCCGAAGGACAAGCCCAACTGGCGGCGCGAGCCCGAGTTCCGCGCCAAGGTCGACGCGAAAATCCGCGACGACCTCAAGCGGTGGCAGGCGCGCGTCGGGCCGCGCGGCAAGGCCGAACCTGCGCTCGACTCGTACGTCGACGACAAGGAGCGGCTGATCGAGCGCACGCGCACCGGGTGGCTCGACCGGGTGCGCACGACGTTCGAGCAGGTCGACGCCGTCTCGCACGAGCGCTTCGAGCAGGACGAGCGCGACAAGTATCCGTTCGGCGTCTGGGCCGTGCGCGGGCTCGGCTTGTCCATCTCGGCTCGCGACGAGGCGGCGTGGCTCCGCGCTGGAACCGCCGAGGTCGACATGAGCCGCCTCAAGGCATCGCAGGCGGCTGGGATGGCAGCCCGAGCTGCGCAGCGTCGCCGACCGCGCGATCCTGCGGCGGCAGATGACGACGAAGACGACGAGATGGGTGGCGACCTGAGCGACGAGGGGGCCGACGCAGACGTCGGTGGGCAAGGCCGCATGCCGCCGCCTGCCACTCAGGCCGAGGCATTGCGGCGATCTCGCGTTGCTATGGACCGAGCGATGCAGCGCGGGCGGGAGCAGTCCGTCGAGGAGGGCGAGTGGGAAAAGGAACCGGATGATCGCGAGGACGATGAGGAGGACGACGACTTTTGGGGCATGCAGGGCGGTACGGACCGGTTCCCTTCGCGTGCGCCGTCAGAGGCGTCGTATCCGGGCGCGGAAGATGACGATGATGACGAGGATCAGCCGGCATCGAGGCGCTCTTCTGTCCACCCCGCCTCCGTCTCTCCGGCCAAGCGTCCTTTCACCTCGCCCGGTCGCTCCAAGCTCGCTTCTTCCGCAAGCGACGGAGACGAGACGGTCGGCCCTTCGCCCACCAAGCGTGCACGTGTCGAGGAGAACAAGGTCGCACAGGCACTCTCTGCTCAAGGCGGCGCCTTTGGCCGGCAGGCCGCCAGCTCCATGTGCGTCGGCGTGGAATGCTTGCTTTCGTCGAGGAACTGAGTCATCGATTGCGCCGCAGCGCCGCTCCCTCACCGCAACGCCCTCAGAAGGCGACTCCGCCGCGCCGCACCTCGACCTCTCCGACTGCCCTCCGCACCAGACCTCTGGTCGGTTCGCCCGCCGTCACGCCGTCGAAGCGGCTCAAGGTCAATCCGTTCGCCAGCCCGCTCAAAACGTCGACCTTCCGCATCGCCTCGACGTCGTCGCGCCCGACTACACCCATCCCCACTGCCGCCGTCGGCGATGCTCACGCGCTCTTCACGTTTGAGGAGCCGCCTGAAGTCGATGTCAAGGCGGAGGAGCCCTCACTCAAACCCGTCGTCTCGCACTCGTTCGTTTCGAATCGCTCGACTGCGCCGCCCATCGAGCACTACCTCAAGTCGTCCGCCGAATCGTCACCATCGCCCTCACCCCAGCGCATCCGTTCGACTGTAACGCCGTCGCAAGCCCTTGCAGAGCTCGCCGATCTGCCTGCGGGTGCTCTCGACGAGGATTACCATCCCACACCGACTGTCAAGGAAGAGGTGCCGTCGCAGCTCGAGCCGCAGTCCATCGTCTCCGCCTCTCCCGTCGACTTGATGGACGTCGAAAAATCAGTCTTGCCGACGTGTGCGTCAACTCCGCCTATCGCTCCGCCGGACTCGGACCATGAGAGCGAGATCGACGAGGACGTCAAGCCACTCGTCCCGACGATCGCGCCGCCAACCAAGAAGCATGTCGCATTCCAGCTTGCGTCGTCCGACAGCTCATCCTTCGCTTCAGGCGCGGCGACACCTACGCCGAACGAGTCGTCCGGAAGGACCGCCACGCCCATTCAGACTTCGCAGAACACGAGCGACAGTGTGTCCGCCCACGTCCTACCGAACTATGCTGTTCTGACCAATTTACTCGACAGCCGACTCGATCACGGCTCCAGCTGCGCGTCTTCAACCGCGTTCGGACCTGCCTCTCTCCCGGCGGTCCTTCGTCTTCGCTGAGCGTCCACCGTCCGCTAAGCAGCTCGTCGAGACGATTGAGTCGTATCGTCAGCCTCGCGTCGTCTACAAGGACGCTTTCTACAGCAAGCCCACCGACGTGCCGAAGCGCGCGCGCGAGTACGCCGGCCGCGTGCAGCGCCTCAAGGGCAGCACGATCCGCTTCTTGCCGGCTTTTCTGCACTACGACGCTGTCGGAGAGCGCACGCCTGAATCGGAACATTCGGCCAAGCGCAGATCGCGGGAGGTCAAGACCTGGGAGTTTGCCCTGCCGCCGCCGAGCAAGGCCGACATGCTGAGCTGGCTGTCCGAGAATGGTTCGTCGCAGTGTTGCTTCGCACGATAATGAACTGATCACGAGGTCCCGTGCAGGTTTCGCCGAAGGCAACAAGCCTCGATTCGACCCGGTCAAATCCCAGGTGCGCAGCATGACTCTCTGCGCTTGGCTCAAGTCGCTAATCACCAGCAGGACAGATCGAGGGGCCGACGCAAAAGAGCGACAGCGACAAGTTCACCGCGATCAAGGGCGCCAGTCAGCGCGAGAAGCAGCACATGGCCGTGCTTGCGATGGAACTGCACGGTGAGCACTTCCTGACCTTCCGAGGGTGCTCGATGCCCATACTTAGCTTCCGCAGTCAACACGCGCGGCAAGCTTCTGCCGAACCCGACGCACGACGCGATCGAGGCGCTCTTCTACTGCCTGCAATCGGACAACGATGACCTCGAGGTCAACGGTCGTTCCGACAACACGCATGTCGGCGTCATCGTCGTTGGCGACGAGGACATGTATCGACGCCTTGGCATCACCGACTATCGCTTTGAAGTCGTCGAGAGCGAGCGCGAGCTCATCGAGGCCCTCCTCGACAAGCTCCGCTTCGAGTGGGACCCGGAGTGTCTTGCCGGCTTCGAGGTGCACCACGCATCCTGGGGTTTCCTCCTCGAGCGAGCAGAATCTGAGTACAGTACGTCACTCTTGTTCTCCGAGCGCTTCAACACGAGCTCATCCGGTTCTTCCGCAGGTTGGGACATAGTGTCGGAGCTGGGCCGCGTCAAGCGCTTCGACACGGGTCGCTTCGGCAACAAGCAGAATGACCGGTGGGGCATGCAACAGTCCTCGGTGCTCAACTTTACGGGTCGACACGTCCTGCCCATCTGGCGCATCCTCAAAGCCGACAACAAGTTTCAGCAGAACAGCTTCGAGCACATCGCGTGGCACGTTCTTCACATCCGGTGCGTGGTGCAGACTTGCCAAATCGTATCTGCACGCACTGACGCTGTCGAGGTCACGACAGAACGCCGCATCTCTCGCACAAGACGCTCACGGAGTGGTACACCTCAGGTGACCCGTCCAAGATGGCCCGAGTGTTCGGCTACTGGCGCAACCGCGTCGAGATGGACATCGAGATGATCGACGCTGCCGAGGTAGTCGATCAATGCTGGTAAGTCGCTGTCTCACGGACACCATATTGCACCGCGCTGACTCGTTCGCTTCAGCGAATCGGCACGTGTATTCGGCGTCGACTTTAACTCCGTCCGGACCAGGGGCAGCCAGTTCAAGGTTGAGTCGGTCATGTTCAAGCTGAGCAAGCCCGAGAGCTTCCTCCTGCTATCGCCGAACCGCGTTCAGGTTCGTCGCCGCCTTCGAGATGAGCCATATCACAGGAGCTCAGCCGGATTTGTCACAGGTGGGACGGCAAAACGCTGCAGAATGCATGCCGCTCATCATGGAACCGCAGAGCGCTTTCTACAAAGGACCGCTCCTCGTCATGGATTTCCAGTCGCTCTATCCCTCCGTCATGATCGCCTACAATTATTGCTACTCGTACGCCATCTTCTACGTCTAATCTTTCCGAGCGAAACTGATCTCGATTCCTGCAGTACCTTTCTCGGCCGCGTGAGCGACTTCAAGGGCTCGAACAAGTTCGGCACGAGCGAGGTCAACCTCCCTGACGGCCTGCTCTACCTGCTCAAAGACCACATTACCAGTGCGCGAGCTCGCTTGACGGAGCGAGCGCGAGATTGACCCTCTTGACGATATGCAGTCTCGCCCAACGGCATGATGTTCGCCAAGAGGAACGTTCGTCGCGGGCTACTCGACAAGATGCTCAGCGAACTGCTCGACACGCGAGTGATGGTCAAAGGTAGCATGAAGGCGGTTGCGAGCGATCGGGTGTGTCGGGGCCTCGTGCGCTCAGCAAGATCGCGTGCTGATTCGCCATTGCGTGTAGGCGCTCACCAAGCTGCTCAACGCCCGTCAACTTGCGCTCAAGTTCCTCGCCAATGTGCGTGACTAGGAATGCAGGACTTGAGGATAGGCTGACACTGACGCGTTTGTGGCAGGTCACCTACGGCTACACCTCGGCAACCTTCTCTGGCCGCATGCCTGCCGTCGAAATCGCCGACGCCATTGTCCAGACCGGTCGTGAGACACTCGAACGGGTTCGTCCGTTCGGACCCTGCTGCTACGAGCATGCAGGCTGACACGCACCTCGCAGGCTATGGAGACGGTCCGGTCTCGCAAGGACTGGGGCGCCGAGGTCGTCTACGGCGACACCGACTCGCTCTTCATCTACCTTCCTGGCAAGAGCAAGGAAGACGCCTTTCGCATCGGCAACGAGATGGCCGAGGTTGTCACGTCGCAGAACCCGCGACCCATCAAGCTCAAGTTTGAGAAGGTGCAGCCCGTGCCCGCAGCCCCTTCCGCACGTACTGACACTACTCTCTCGCAGGTGTACCTGCCATCCGTACTGATTGCCAAGAAGCGATACGTCGGCTTCAAGTACGAGTACCTGAAGCAGAAGGAGCCAGATTTCGACGCAAAGGGCATCGAGACGATCCGCCGCGACGGCATTGCCGGCACGCAAAAGATGCAGGAGACGTGTCTCAAGTGCGCTTTCGTGAGACCATCATGGGGTCGCAGCGACTCACTTTTTGTCGTGCAGGATCCTGTTTCGCACCTCCGACCTCTCGCTTGTCAAGGAGTACTGCCTGCGTCAGTGGAAGAAGCTGCAAGCCGGCGACGTCTCGCCTCAGGACTTCACTATCGCGAAAAAGGTCAAGCTCGGCAGCTATGCGTACGTGGCTCCGACGCCAGTACCCGTCTCCGCGTGCTCACGCGCTCGACCCGCAGGGAGGGACGGCTTCCTCCGCCTGGCGCCGCAGTCGCCGCTCGCGCTATGCAGGACGACCCGCGAGCGGAGCCTGAGTACGGAGAACGGGTCCCGTACATCATGTTTCAAGCCGAGCCGGGTCAGAAGCAGGTTCACCGCGCCATCGCTCCTGGCGAATTCCTCGCCGACTCGTACGTCCAGCTTGCTGGATCCTGTCACTGGCGCTTCTCACTAATGACGAGAGCACACAGACGCCTTCGTCTCGACGCCACTCATTACATCGAACGCATGATGATACCGCCGCTCGAGCGCATCTTCAACCTGATCGGAGCCGATGTCAAGTCGTGGTATCGCGAAATGGGCAAGGCCAAGCGCGTGCACCGCGTCGCCGAAGGCAAGGGAAAGGCGGTCATGCTCGAGCAACACTTTATCAGCGACCGGTGCCTCGCGTGCGACGGGTCCGACGGCTTTGGCGGTCTCTGCCCCGACTGTCGCGCCCACCCTGCCGCGGTCGCCTACTCGCTCGCATCCCGCAAGCAAGTCCTTCTGCAGCGGCAGCGTGCGCTGCACGAGATTTGCGTCTCGTGCTCGGCCAACCCGCGCCTCGAGCCCATCGCATGCGATTCGATCGACTGCCCGAACCTCTATGCGCGCGTGCGCAACTCGAACGAGCTCGACAAGGTCACCGAGCTCTCTTCCCTTCCGTTCTAGCAGTACCCCCGTCTGTCTTCTCTTGGTCGTCCCTCTTGTTGCCATTCCCTCCCGCATAGCTCGTGTGTGCCCTGTTGTCGTATACCTTTTAGCTCAGTCTTACAGGTTTGCAACCCCGGATCTTGCATCACGCCAGCGTGTCTACAAGTGGTACGGGAGGAGCGAGAGCTGGCGGCGGTGCAGACGGCGCCGACGCTCGTCCGGCCTCGCGCACCCTAATCTCCCGCGCGGCGCCCTGCAGGACAACCTTCTGCACCGTCCCTGTTGCACCCTTCGTCCAGGAGAGCGTCAAGGTGTACGCGCCGGCTTGGAACACGCCTGCGCGCGGGATCCACAGTCGCGCCTGCACCGAGGCGAGTGCAAGCGGACAGACTTCGCCCTTATGCGTGAGCGCCCCGGCCAGCGTAACGCCGCGAGTCGAGGGCGAGGCAAGAGAGAGGTGGTACGAGAAGGTTGCGGTGGCGGAGAGGTTGCGGATCGCAAAGCGGATGGGAAGCGTGAGGGGTCTGCGATCGCACGTACGGGTCAGCAAAGCGACGCTTGACCCGGATGTACCGCAATGAGACGCACCCAGACTGGCTGAAGTCGTGCTGCACCAGTTCGTCCACCTCGATGCCAATGACAGCCGGTACCTCCGCCTCGGACCCGACGAGTTCGCTTCGCCGCAGAGCCGAGAGCAGCGCTGTGCGCTCCCGCTGGCTCTCTTCGTACAGCCCGCCGGCTTTCCGCTCGGCGGCGGTGAGCACTGACAGGATCGAGGCAGCGATAGCTGAACCTGTGGCAGCGCCGAGCGCCGGCGAGTCGAGCGGGACGAGGAGGTGCGCCGACTGCTCTGCCGACGAGGGAATGGAGAGTGAGGGGGAGGTGAACGAGATGGCGAGGAAGGCGGAGCGTGAGGAGAAGAGAGGGAAGAGGTGCGGATGCAACCCGGCTGCCACGGTCGGATAGCGAGAGCGAAGGGCGGCTCGTCGCAGCTCCGAATACGACGTGACGAGCGCATGGAGCACGTTGGATATTATGGGCCCGCTCGCAGCCTGCGAGTGCGACCTGTCAGTCAAAGGCCACTCGAAGGCGGGACGGTCAATGCGTACCGACGCGCCACTCGATATCGTAAGTGCAACGTCTGCCGGTAACGCCTTGCCGACTTCCTTGCCGTCGAGCAGCGTGTTGACCTGCCGGACCGTCCACTCGTCCACATCCTCGCGCCCTTTGCCCTTGACGTCGGCCGGGACGGCATTGACGGGAAGGAAAAAAGTCGAACCCTGCTGCCAACCCGGCGGTTGGTCCGCGAGTAGGTCGACTGAGCCGCTCGTGGGCGAGGCTTGCCAAAGAGGCGAGACTAGGGAGACGGAGGAGATGGAGACATCGTCGGCGGGGAGGCCGGAGTTGTATAGCTGTGACAGCAGCGTATTGCTCGACG
Organism: Rhodotorula paludigena; assembly: GCF_050403205.1. Classification (NCBI taxonomy): domain Eukaryota; kingdom Fungi; phylum Basidiomycota; class Microbotryomycetes; order Sporidiobolales; family Sporidiobolaceae; genus Rhodotorula; species Rhodotorula paludigena. The sequence goes on along the minus strand of NW_027481381.1, from coordinate 45,272 downwards.
TCAGCTTCGAGCTCCAGTCGCGGAAGAATGAGCCAAAAGATCTGCGGAACGCACCTCCACCCCGAGCGCAAACGGCGCGCCTTCCCTCGCCTGCGGTCTCACAGCGTAGCGGACCTCCAAACTCGGGTACACCTCGAGCGCATGCACTGCGCGCGTCGTGAAGTACTCGGGCGCCGCGGTCTCTCCCCCCGTCGACATGGCGGCGCGAAAGGCGAAGAGGAACAGGAGATGATGCAAGCCGACACGGTCGGCGCGGTAGAGAAGCTGGATGGTGAGAGACTCGCCGGGACCGAGGACACGGTCGGTGTCGAGAAGACGGGAAGGGTCAGGCGGCGCGAGATGGTTCGGTACGACATGCGAAGAGGTGGAAGGGACGGAATCGCTCGGCGGATCAAGATGCACGAACGAGGGGTGCGAGACTGCCCCATGCAAATCGGCGAGCGGCACCTGCCCCGCATTCGTGAGCTTGAGATTGACGAGCTGCGTCTCGCCGTGGAACAGCTTCGGCTGCAGCTCGTCGAGGGCGACCGAGAGGACGGGAACAGGTGCGCGAACGCGGACCTTGAGCGGGAGGGTTCGGCGGACGGACGGCTTGTTCGGCTGCGCGGGCGTCGGCTTCGAGTAGCGCGCCGTAAGCGACTCGGTGACGGGGAGGAGATCGCTGAAGCGGTACGACAGAGAGCGGAAGGTGAAGCTTCCTAGCGCAGCGGCACGGATCGGGACGTAGATCTGTGAGAGTCGCGTCTGATGAGTACTTGCGCTTTCACCGAGCGCGAGACTGACGCACCTTGCTCGCCTCGAGCGGCGCCAACTCGACCTCTTGCGGCGGGCTGATCTCGAGCGAGCCGCTCACGTCCTCGTCCGCCTCTGCCTCGACCTGCAGCCCGCCAATGGCCAAGAACGCCTCGAGCGGGTTCGTCACGGGCACCTCGAGGTGGAATGTCTCGCCCAGCACGGCTTCGACTTCGCCTTCATCTTGCTGCTGACCCGCCCCAGCGCCGCCTTTCGCCCCCCGATAGACGAGCGCCCTGGGCTTCTTCTGCGCGTCCCACTCTGCGAGCCGCAGCATCTCGTCCTCGAGTCCCTTCCACGCCGCATCGCCGCCGTCCGCAGCAGCAGCAGCAGCAGCGGCGGCGCTCGCGCCCGCGGCACTCACACTCCCGACGCGAATGCGCGCGCCCTGCGAATCAAACAGCTGCACGGGGAGCTCGAGGCGGTGCGCGTGCGCGTTCGCATGCGGGTCGCTCGACGCGGCAGCCGAGGCGGGCGAGCCGAGAAGGTCCCACGCGAGCGCAAAGTCGTCGAGCCAGTCTCCCGCGCCCACTCCCGCTCCCGCGCCCGCGCCCGCGCTCGAGGAAGGCGCCGCAGAGGCGGAGGAGCCGACGAGGAGCTCGAGAAAGTGGGCGACGGCGTCGTGTGCTGCGCCGACGGTGTAGGCCTGGCGCGCGAGCGAGTGGTGCAGGTGCGAGCGGATCGCGAGCCACGGCGCGAGCGGGGCAGAGGGCGAGGGCGGGAGGCGCGGGTCGAGGAGCGAGGTGAGCGGGGGCGGGGCGGAGGGGTCGGCGGGGCTCAGGGATGCGAGAGGGCGGTACAGCGTCGAGGCTTGCGAGAGACACCGGCGCGAGAGCGCTTTCTGCGCGATCGATAACGGGCATCGCGGTCAGTCAAGGTGCAACGTGCGAGAGCGCTCCGCTCGAACGCACCACCCCGCACTTCTCGTAGCGCGCCGCCGCCATGGCCATGTGGAACGCATACTTGCGCCTCCTGCCCCTCGAGCTCGCGCCGACGACGCCGACGGGCGCATGCAAGTCTGCGATCGCGGCCTGCTCGAGGAGGACTGCGCTGACGACCTCGTCTGCCTCTGCCGCGGCGCGCACGAGCGCGGGCGGCGCGAGCGCCCACTGGTCGAGCGCGCGGTAGCACTCGTAGTAGAGGAGCGTGGCCTTGAGCGCGTCAAAGTCGGCGACGGACCCGCCCGCGGTGCCGCCCGGGGGCGAGGGCGCGAGCGCCTGCACGAGGTACGCCTCGGGGCTCGCGGGCGAGTGGGGCGCGAACGACGCGCCGCGCGGGAGGACGAGGAGCTGGCACAGGCCGGCCATGCGCACGGCCGCCGCGTGATGCCGCCACGCCTTGTCGGCGCGGAAGTCCTTCGCGCACGACTCGTACACGGTCAGCGCAAGCTTGTAGTCGCCGAGGAAGAAGGCGAGGTCGGCGAGCCGGCGCGTCTGTGATGCGGGCGCGAGGTAGTGGTAGCTGCAGTTGCGTGCGGAACGTCAGCCCATGTCGCATTCCTGCCTTATCCCTGAAAGCCGGACGCACTAGCCCTTTCCCGCATTGTACCCCTCCTTTCCCGCCGCCCCGGGCGCCGGGCTCCCCGCCCTACTCCCCGCCGCACTCGTCGCGGCCGACGCGCTCTGCGCCGGCGTCCCGCCTCCGCCAAAGTACTTCCTCCCGACCGAGAAGAGGCGGCCGCCGAGCCCGCGCTTCGAGCTCTGCCACTGCTCGTGCAGGACGACGGCCTGGCGCTCGACAAAGGGCACGAGCGACTGGACGACGAGTTCGCGCGCGAACGCGCGCAGCGACTGCAGGTCCGTCTCGGAGAGGTCGGCGCCGCGCTGTGGCAACGGCGGCGATGGAGGGGTTGCAGGAGCAGGCGCCGCGGTGAACGGGTCCAAGTCCGAGTCGTCGACGCCGAGCCCGATCACGCCCCCCTGCTGCGACGAGTCAAAGAGCGTGCCCGCGCCCGGTCGCGGCTGCGTCGGCACGGGGAGAGAGGCCCAGAGGTCGGACGCGCCGCGCGCGGGCGGCTGCGGGTCGGTCGACGAAGGTGCGGCGGAAAAGAGCGGGAGGAGCGCAGTGTGGTTGCCGTACGTCTTGCGGATCGTCTCGTGCAGGCGCTGGGCACTGTGTGCAAGGTCGTGTATAAGCGGACGCTGGAACGGAAGGGATAGAGTTCGGGGACACACTCGTCCCAGCCTTGGCGGCCGGTCCCGGCGCCAAAGTCGTGCACGAGGACGACGAAGCGGAGCACGTCCGGGTTGGCCCACTCGTGTCTCCCGTCCTCCTCTGCGCCGGACCGCGGCGGGTACGACGCGGGGGCAAAGAGCGCCGCGGGGGACGTGAGCTCCCACAGGGCCGAGAGGGCGTTGAGCGGGTCGGGGTGCGAGGTCGACAGCGCGAGGACGCCTGCGGGTCTCGGTTATCAGGCAAAGGCACCAACACGCGACTCGAGGGAGGAGGAGAAGGGCGCACATCCGATGGGCCACGCGAGCGTGTCGCACTCGACCATGTCGCGCCTGCGAAACACCTCGTCGCGGACCTCTTTGAACCAGGGCGCGAGTTTTTCGACCGCGCGCCCCTGCCACCCCTCGTCTACTTCTCCCTGTGCCCCCGCTGCACCCGCACTCGCGCTGTCGCCGTCGTCTGCGCCAGGTCTCGGGCGGAGCGCGAGTGGCCGGACGTCGAGTTCGTCCCTGCCCGGTTGCGCGACCCACTCGTCTACCTTGGCAGCGACGAGAGCGCCAACCTGGTCGAGGAAGAGCTCGTCGCGCTCTGCATGGCTCGGGTGGTGGTAGGGCGTCGAGGGGGTGCCGGGGAGGGTGGGAGCGGCGGGCGAGAGGAGCGCGTTCGGCGCGGGTGCGCCTGCTCCCCCAGCGGGTCGGGACGCTGCAGGGTCGGAGGAGAAGGCGGGCGGGAGCGGGCGGTCGACGACGCGGAGGGGCCAGCGGTCGAGGGCGAGCGAGTCGTAGGTGGACGGGAGGCGGACGGTGACGCGGTCGAGGCCCGGGTGCTCGACAAAGGGGTGGACGAGGTCTGCGAACGAGGCAAAGCGGTTGCGCGCGAGGCTCGCGGCGAGGTCGGGCGTGGTGAAGGCGTGCACGACGGGGCAGAGGTGGGGGGCGACGAGCGGGGCAGCGGGACTGCGGGCTGCCGCGGGGGAGCTCATGGGCCCGCGAGCGTGCTACGGGGTGCGAGCGAGAGGCGCACAGAGAGCAGGCGGGCAGAGAGCGGCGATGAGAAGGTCAACCGCAGCGAGAGGACGAGGAGAAGGAGACGGCGGCGGTGGCTTTTCCCCCACACGCAGTCTGAGTCTAGGCGCGCATCCGGAGCGAGTTGCAGTCTAGCGCAGCGCACTCGTAGCAGCTGCACCTCGCTGCACTCTCCCGCACTAGCTACACCCCCTCTCCCCCTCCTCACTCCGTCACCACCTGCAGCTGTCCCCGCGTCCCGCAACGCTGGACGACCTCCGCGCCCTCGTCGACGCGGGCGAGCACCGCGCCGCCTTCGCGCTCGCCCGCGCCCTCGACCCGCCCCCGCCGCGCGCCCTCGTCGCCTTTGTCGCCCAGCTCCACTTTGCCCACGCCGACCCACACTCGCTCGCGCCCGCCGACCTCGACGCCCTCTTTGCCGCCTTCCCGCCCTCGGAGCACCTCTGGAACGCCGCCGCCGCCGTCCGCGCGGCGACCGCCGCGCACTCGGTCCCGCTCGCCAACAAGGCCGTCGAGTGGGGGCTCCGCGCAGCAGACCGCTGGGTCGCTTCCCTCGCCGACCTGGCACACGCCGTCGAGAGCGAGGACTGGACCCGGGCCGACGAGCTCGTGCGCGACGACGACGCAGACGAGCGCAAGGCCGTCCTCGCGCGCAGGGCACTCCTCGAGCTCCAGGACCGCATTCTCAGCTGGGAGGCACTCTACGGCGACGGACAGGGTGCAGGAGACGACGGTCCAAGCAGAAAGGGGGACGGAGGGGACGAGGCAGGAACGGACAAGCAGGAAGACGAAGGTGAAGACGGGTGGGGAGACCTCGACCTTCCGTCAGAAGACGGCGCACTGCAGGAGCGTCCACCGCGACGAGGCGACGGGCTCAAGAGCCCGCGCATCGACGCGGCCGCCGCCGACACCGCCGCGCGCCCTTCGCTCTCGACCTTCCTCACGACGCCCCTCGCGCACACGGCCCTCTCGCTCGCCGCGTCCGCCGCGCTCCCCGAGCTCACCCTCCTGTGCACGCTGCACCCCGCCGCGCTCTGGCCCGAGCGCGTCGCCCTCCTCGACGTCATCCCCGACTACGTCGACCCGGCAGAGTACGTCGACCTCCTCCCCGCCGTCGACAGCGCGACGGGCGCGACCGAGCGTGACTGGGACGACCTCCAGCCGTGGCGCCCTGTGCTGGACTGGTCCGAGCAGCTTCCCTCGCTCCCCGCCGCGCCGCTAGCAGCAGAGGGTCCTTCCGCGCACCGCTCCGCCGCCGACCTCCGCGCGTGGTACCTCGCGCGCGTAGAGCGCCTCGCCGACGTCGGGCTCGTCGCGAACGCACTCGCGCTCGTGCAGCACGCCGCGAGCAAGGGCGTCCTCGGCCTCGACTCGCTCGGCGAGGAGCTCTCGCTCCTGTCGAAACTCGTCTACGATCGCCCCGCCGGCGCGGCGGAACCAGCGCCGCCGCTCACGCTCGAGTACTGGCGCGCGCTGTCGCCCAAGGACGTCGTGCGCGCCTACGCGGCGACGAGCGCGCCCGACGAACTCGCGCACTCGATCCGCGCGCTCGTCCTCCCGTACCTCGGCGTGCTCGAGTCGCGCCTCGAGCGCGCGGGGACGCCCGACGCGGACCTCGCGACCCGCATGCTGCACGAGTACCTGCTCGAGCTGCCGCTCGACGAGTCGGGCGGGGCGGGGCGTTGGACGGGGCTCGAGCGCCTCCTCGCCGTGTTCGAAGCGAGCAAACCGACGCTCCCCGCTGGGCAGCGCATCGTCAAGAGCGACACGGACCTCGCGCGCCTCGCTCTCGCCGCGCTGTATGGGTGCGGCAAGGCGGGCGCCCACGCCGACGCGGCCGTGACGATGGGCAAGATCTTCGAGTGCCTCCCGGCGTTCGACACGAGCGCGCCCGACCCGCCCGGCGCACAGGACGCCGACCTCTTTGCGCTCGCGTCTGCGCCCGCGTCGACAACGCGCGCCTCGGCCTCGTCGATCAGCACGCTCCTCCCGCCCGCGCCGCCGCCTTCTTCCCTCTTCTCGGCCCTGTCGCGCGCCTCGCCGCGCGCGCTCTCGGCGCACCTCGACGCGCTCGACCTGCACCTCTCGCAGCTCGAGTCGTTCCTGCGCTACTCGTCCGCGCCGCCCTCCGGCCTCGCGTGGTTCCTCGCCGCGTACCGCTCGACGCCCCTCCAGCGCCAGTGGGCGACGCGCGTCGCGCGCACGGCGGCGAGTGCGGGCGGCGGGCGCGAGGGCGACGAGGGCGCGTTCGAGAGCGAGGACGAGTGGGTCGGGCTCATGGACTTTCTCGCAGAGGCGACCGGCGTCGCGGGCGAGGCGGCGGAGGGCGACGGGAGCGAGGAGGAGAGGGCGGAGAAGACGGGGCTGGGGAGGGCGTTCTGGAGGCTGGGCAAGGACGAGGCGATGCGCATCTTCTTCGGCGGGCTGCTCGGCGCCGGACGTGCGTCGTCGCTCTCCTCCGTCGCTCTCCCGCCGCTCAGACTGACTTGGATCGTTCGCTCCAGGCTTCTCGCTCGCGCGCTCGCTGTTCGAGCCTTCGTCGATGCAGGCGCCGCTCGAACCGCACGTTGTCGAGGAACTCGTCATTGCCGCCTCGCGCGACTTTTACGACAACTCGGAGTCGGGGAATCTGCACAGCGGCGAGATGAAGCTTGCGTTCGAATGGTGCGTGCTCGTGTGCCTTCTGCCGCGCCCTCTTTGCAAAGACTGACTCGCCGCGTCTAGCTTGTCGGCTGCACCGCAGCAGACGCCCGCGATCCGCCGCGAGCGCGACTTCATCGAGGCGACCTCGCGCCTGTGCTCCTTCCGCCTTGACTCTCGCCCGGGCATCCCGCTCACGCCGATCGAGCTGCGGCACGCGCCCGACCGCCTCGTCTACGTCTCGCGTCTCCTCTCGACCAACGATACGGCGTTCCAGCACCCCGAGATGGTGCTCGAGCTCGTGCGCAAGCTCGGCTACCCCGCCGGCGGCGCGGCCGAGGTGCGCACGCTCGCCATGCTGAGCGACGCGGCGCGCAACGCCGGCGCGTGGGAGCAAAGCGCCGAGCTGTGCGACCGTGCCGTGCGGGCGGTCGACGCCCTGCGGAGGGGCGTCGCGCGCGGCAAGGCGACGCAAGACGAGGCGGACCGCGCGGCCGACGACGCGTGGAAGGCGTGCTTTGCGCTCGGCAAGCACCCCGGGTGGAGCGACCCGCACAAGCGCCTCGAGGCGATCGGGCAGGCGCTCACGCTGTGTCCGCCCGAGCGCATCCAGGACCTCCTCCCCGTGTGGACGCAGCTCGAGCGCGAGGCGGCGCAGGACGCAGCGCGCAAGGCCCGCGAGGGGAGCGCCGGGCCCGCACAGGCCGGCATGGGCCCGCTCTCGGGCGATGCGGCGCGCGCGGCGGCGTCGGCGGCGGCCGAGGCAGCCGCAGCGGGCGCGGCCAAGGTCGGCAACTTTCTCGCTGCCGCCGCGGCCAAGTCGGCGGGCGCGACGCCGCGCAACCTCACGCCGTCGCCGCTCCCGCTCGGCTCGCACAAAGGGTCAGACGCCTCGGCGGACTCTCCGGCTTCCGGCATGCCCCGAACGCCGCAGTCGCCGACGCACAATCTCGCGCACGAGACGGCTGCGGCGGCTTCGCACACGCTGCGGCGTGCGGCGGCCTTTTTCGGCGGCGGCGGGCCGCAGGGCTCGATGCGCCCGGCTTCAGCCTCGCCTTCGCGCTCGAACAGGCCTGCGACTACAACGTCACCTCCTGCCGTCAACGGGACTGTCGGCTCGCCCGGCAGACCTCGCGCGACTGCCTCGTCGCCCGCCCCGCCGCCCCGCTCGCCTTCTCCGCCTTCGAGGTTCGCAGCCGCGCTTTCCGGGCTCAGCGACGACCGCCCTTCGTCCTCGCTCAGCACGCACAGCAGCAACAGCAATGCGCCTCCCCAACAAGGAGGAGGAGGCGGGTTCGGCAGCGGGTTTGGGTTCGGCGCGGGCTTGTCGAACCGCTTTACGCAGGGCGTCGGGTGGCTCATCGGCGCGGACGAGATGCTCGAGCAGGAGCGGGCGTTTGAGGAGGAGCAGCGGAGGAGGCGGGAGCAGGCGGCGTCGGTGCGCGAGGTGGACAAGGGGCCTGAACAGACGGCGGCGCGGAAGGAGGACGAGATGGAGCCGGCGGCCGAGCCAGCCAAGGATGACGACGAGGATGACTGGGCTTCGTGGGATGCAGACTAGACTCGCTGCAACCAGCTCGCGTGCACCAACTTGTACTCGTCTGCCCCTCTCCCTCGAGAGCGAGAGCACCGCCCCCTTTGTCTTTCAACTCATAGCTCTCTCAAGCTGGCGCCGTACGCTGCTTCGTACCGCCCTCCCACTGATGTACAGCGCCACGCTGGACCCGTCTCGCTGCTGCTCGAGCTCGGGGTCGAACACGAGGTCGAGGAGTCGATGGAGGTCGAGTATGTGGACCCCGCCGACGTCCTTGCGGCGGTGAGGAGCTTGCGGGACGACGGTGGCGGGATTGCAGAGATGCAGCTCGACCTGCCTTGGGAGCTCGAAGGCGGCGGAGTGATCTCGGGACGAGCCATCGTCGTAGTCGGTGAGTGCACAATTCTCGTACTCGTCGTGGCAGAGGCGGAGGCTGAATGGTACTCGTGCAGACACGAACATTCTCATCTCGCACCTCGCCCTCATCCGCGAAGCCGTCGACCTCGCCGCTTCCCTCGCTTCGCCTCCTCTCCTCCTCATTCCCCACATCGTCGTAGCCGAACTCGACGGTCTCAAATCGAGTTCTCGCTCGACAGACTACACCTCGGCAGCTTCAGATGGCTCGCAGCGAGATTTTGGCTCCGCGCGGGCGAGAGCCAGCATATCGACTCTCGCACGAGCCGCGACAAGCTGGCTCCTCGACGCCGTCGCGCCCCGAAATGGCACGCCCGCTATCGTGCGCGGGCAGCGCAAGAGCGAGACCCTGCTCGATACGGACGGCCGCGGCTTGCCAACTGGCGAGAACAACGACACGTTTGTGCTCGATGCCGCACTCTACCACCGACGGGAGCAGCCTAGCTCGCGGATCGTTCTCCTCTCCGACGACCGTAACTTGCGATTGAGGGCGACGATCGAGCAGCTCGATGCCTGCGGAGTCGAGGCCGGAGTTGATCCGGCGGGGCTTCTTGCGGTTCTCGCGGGCCAGCGATCACCCTTCGCGGCACCAGGCTCGCCATCTTCGCCTACACAGTCGCGCCATGCTTCGCCGCTGAAGACGCCGCGGCGGCGAACCTCTGTGTGTTCCCCGCCTACCCTGCCTCTCGCCCTTCCTCGTGCCCCTGCTGCGACTCTCGCCCATCCACCGCGACGCGCTGCAACGCCGTTGATGGAGCTCGACCCGCCTACTCCGCCACCCATGCACGTCTATCTATCCCCGCCTGTCCTCCTCCCTGCCCAGACCCCCGACGACATCTTTCGTAACATCTCGCTTCTCCTCGCCCACTTTGTCGCCCTCCCCCTCTTTCGACACATTTTCCAGCATCTCCAGGAGACGCGGCGCGCAGACCAGCACGTCTGGCAGCCTGAAGTAGGCGACTGGCGCGAGTGGGGACCCGTTGAATGTGTCAAGGCCGCCAAACGGTGGTGGGACGACGGCGCCGTGCGTGCGCTATGCCGTAGCGGGCTCGAAGAGGCCAGCCGCTTGCTTCCGTCAGAGGCGTGCTCGCATCCCGCGTCGCCTCCTGCGAGGTCGCCGCCCACTCGCTCGTCATCTCTGCCGAACGGCTCGTCAATATCCCGCTGGGCCACGCCCGCCCGCTCGGCGCCTCAACCTCGCTCTCCCCCCATACCGCCACCTCCGCTTCGGCATAGCCCTCCCTCGGCAGCGCATCGCAGCATCAACGCCCAACTCTCCGAGCTTTACACTTCCCTCCCGGTCCTCTCCAGTTCGCTCTCGTCTGCGATACCGGGCTCGCTCGCGACCTGGTCCGCGCCGCGGTGGGAGGTTCTCCTCGAGACAGCGGCGCTGCTTCTCGTCGGCGTGCTCGGTGGCGCGCTTCGGGAGGATGTGCGAGGAGAGGTGAGGCGGATCGTCCACGAGTGGACCGGCGAATTGAGGAAGTTTGGGGTCCACGTAGACGTGCGGATATAGTCGCACATGCAATCGCATATGCTCTATCGCGCACATACAGTCAAGTGAGGCGCGGTGATCCAATTCGAGCCATTCGTCCGAGAAACCAAGTCCACCAACGGAAAGACACGACCTGAAGACTCTACATCCCCTCATGGAGAGTACCGTCCTTCTGCCACAGGACCAAGCCAATGACAATGAGGATGATGAACACAATGAGGGAGAGGGCGCCGACGATCCGCTTCCACACCGCGGGCGTCTTTGGCGGTCCTTCAAGTGGCTCGCCATAATTGCCGATCTCGCGTTCCTCCTCGTTCGCGTGACTGCTGCGCCCACTGCTCGCCAGTGGGGCGTATGCGCGAGTCGATGGGGCTGATTGCAGCGGTCGAAAGCTTGGGTAGGCCGGAGGGCGAACGGTCGGGGCCGGAAGGACGTAGGCCAGGGGCTGCGGAGGAGCTGAATGCGTTTAGAACCGCTCAAAGTGACGCACACAGCAAAGCGGGGGACACACGTTTAGCCAGCTCGACGGAGCGGGCGTCGTCGCCGGATGAAGACCGTTCAGGAAGGCCATGTCGCCGCACAGCCGTACACTGTGAAGGACCCTCTCAGGATTTGCGTAGAACAGGGAAAGCACTGACGGTTCAGAGGACGCACTCGTTCCGCAAGCGAGAAAATGGGTGCTCGACTGCCCAGCGCCAGCCGAACGTCCCGGCCTGCGTGGTCCTCAGTGGTGAGCAAAGGAGCACTAAAGCGACGGGAGCTTGACACACCCGAAGTTGCTCGACGACACCTGCAGTGCCCTCCCGCTCGGCAGTGAGGAGCGACGCCATCAATTCCGCGTCTGCTTGTCCAGGCGGCGCCAGCGCCCGGATGACCTTGAGCAAGCGCACCCTGGCTTCCTGCTTACCCTGCTCCTCGGCCTGAGCGCCTGTTTCAATTTCGCGTAGTACCGCGCGTAGCTCGTCCGCACAGATGCCGAGGGTGTCCTTCAGCGAGTGGGTCTCGCGCGCCGTGATGAGGAAGCGACCAGGCCCAGGGCGCAAGAAGCCGACCTTGTCGTTGAACAAACGCAGCTCGAGGGGAAGACGGAGGAGGAGCTCAGAAGTCCCGCTGGTCTGGACGGCGAGGTCGGCGAGGATGGACTGCGCAACGAGCGAGGTATCCTCGGGCGGGAAGGCGAGAGCCTGACTCTTGAGCGCACCCACGCGTGCGATGCCGTTACGGAGGGTCGTGAACTCGTCCCGCAAGCGGACGAGCTGAATTCGAGGTGGTCAGGATATAAGCTCTGCTGGTCCATCAAGGGCAAGGCAAGAGCTTACTTCGTAAGCGAAGCCGTCAACTTCGAGCGGCACTTGCTCGCCCTTCTTCTTCTGGTCGCCGCGCATGAGCGGGCTCTTCGACGACTCATTGGCATCCTCCTGCAACAGGTACTCGGGCAGGGAGTCCACGGCGTCGTACGGGTCGCGGTAGCTCGACGTGAAGCTCGGTGGCGCAGTCATCGCAGCGGCGGCAAAGGACAAGCAGTGTCAAGAGAAGCAGCAGACAGCAGACTGACGGACGAACACTCGGCGCAATGCGCGGATCTTCCGCGCACAGGAGACAGCGCGAACCAAGCGGACGGCGCAAGGACGGCGACATAAGCGAAAAGCGGGCGCCAGTCGACGCACGCCCGAGTGACTTTGTCGAGCAACATACGAGTACAGAGCACGGAGCCTCAGATGCAATTGCCGTGAGTTGTTTGCTGCCGTACCTACCCGGCGTTCCGAGTGTGCAGGCGCGCACTTGGTACCGAGGGAGCGCCGCCCACCGATCCAGTCTTCGCAGTCTCGTGCACCCGCGTGGCGACCGGGCAGCGCAGCAGCTGTGGTGAGTGAGGGTGGAGGGCGGGCGAACGCCGCGAAGCGCGGGAGGAGGCCCGCCGGCTTCGAGGCCGTGTCCGGCGCGGGGTCGCCGAGAAAGCGCAGGCTCGGACACACCTGCGTCGTCACAGCCCGCCTTCCCTCCTTCCACCACCATCCTGCACGCACACCATGACTGTCCCGTCCACCATCAAGACCTGGATCATCGCCGAGAAGCCTGGCGAGACGCTCACCGACAAGGCCCGTCTGCTCTCTCTCTCACCCCGCTCCTCCTGCTCGCGCTCACCCCGCTCGTCACCTACAGACGTTCCGTCTCGAGGAGAAGCCGCTGAGAGAGGCTAACGACGGCGAGATCGTCGTCAAGATCGAGTACTTCTCGAATGACCCGGCCCAGCGGTGCGCAGCCACCATCTTCCCCTCCCCGGCGCGATGCTAACGCCTTCAACCCGGCAGCACCTGGATCGGCAAGGACGTCGTGCCCGACCGTGCGTACGGCCCGTGCCCGAACGAGGGCGACTCGATGCCGAGTCTCGTCCTCGGCCGCGTCGTGCAGACCAAGTCGTCGCAGTGGAAGGAGTGCGTTTCCCTTCCCTACCCGTCCCCTCTTTCTCCACTGACTGAGGTTCTCTACTCCACAGAGGCGACCTTGTGACTGCTTTCGCTAGCTGGTCAGAATACGTCGTGCTCCACGAGAAGGCGGTGATGGCGGCACGGCAGATTGAGGGGTGCTCGCCCTCCGTCGCCCTGTCTGCGCTGGGCATGACCACTATGACGGCCTACACTGGCCTCCACGAAGTCGGGCACATCAAGCCGGAGCACACGGTCGTCATTTCTGGTGCGGCCGGCGCGACGGGCGGCGCTGCCGTCCAGATTGCGAAGAACATCGTCGGGTGCAAGCGCGTGATCGGTATTGCGGGCGGTGCCGAGAAGTGCCGCTGGGTCGAGTCGCTCGGTGCCGACGTGTGCGTCGACTACAAGTCGTCGTCTTTCGAGGAGGACCTCATCAAGGCGACCGAAGGCTACGTCGATGTCTACTTCGACAACGTCTCGGGCCGCATCCTCGACCTTGTCCTCGCTCGCATGAAGCGCTTCTCGCGCATCATTGCGTGTGGTGCTATCTCGGGTTATAACGGCTCGCGCGAGATGCGCATGAACAACCTTTTCGAGATCATTTCGATGCGCATCACGATGCAGGGCTTCATCGTCAGCGACTTTGCCGACAAGTGGCCCGGCGCCGTCGACGCGGTCAAGAAGGCTATCGAGGAGAAGCGCTTCACCACCGAGGGCACCGAGACGAAGGTGGCGGCGTCGTTCGAGGACGTCCCGAAGGTTTGGGAGCGCTTGTTCTCGGTGCGTACTCTGTCTGACACTTTGGCTAGCTTGCTCGGCTGACCACCTACTTGTTCTCCAGGGCGGCAACCAGGGAAAGCTCGTCACGGACGTTTCGGCCTAGTTATGCCCGCCATTCGCATCTACCTAAAAGAAGTCATTGCAGAATCTTGTCCCTCGCACCGGTCTCGCGAACTCGACAGATTCTGTTCGCAAGCTGGAGATCTGTCACTTGTCTGCCACTGCTGAGCGAGCCGGAAAAGCCGTAGGCGACGTGCCGCCTGGGAGCGTTGACCTGAACAGCGGTCGCGACGCGCGAAAGGGTTTCGCACGGCCTCTCCTTGCTGCCTTCCTCTCGACGTCCTTGCTGCGCCTTTCCTGTCGCAACGCCCCCCCAAGCCCCCAAGGGGGGCTTTGTTTCACATACACCCTAACCATCTAGGGCTAACCCTAACCTCTAACTAACCCTAACCGCCTAAGAAGCGCCAGGAAAGGCTGGAAGAACGTCGAGGAGGAAGGCAGCTTCAGGAGAGGCGCGTGTCGAAAGCCCTTTCGCTAGTCAGGCACCGCTGTTCAGGTCACTGCTCCTGCCGCCTGCAAGCGCGGGAACGAGGCCGACACGTGGCTCGGACTTCTTTTCATCTCCGAGCTTGCGAAAGGAGGCCGACTGGCCGAGTGACCTCACGCTTCTCTCTCTTGCCTCTCCATCCGCCTGTCCACTGCAAGAGCACGCTTGAACAAGCTTCGCCACCCGCTAACTCACGCTCGCGAACACCGCTTCTCTTCGCCTCCCGCTCAAGCACCCATCGCTCTACATCCCTCCCAAAGCTTCGAACGCCCACCATGGTTGCCAACGAGTCCGTCATCTTCAACGAGATCCCCAAGGGGTACCCCGAGCCCGGCAAGACGCTCAAGAAGGTCGAGGGCGAGATCGACCTCGACGCTCCGCTCGACAACGGCGCCGTCCTCCTAAAGACCAAGGTCCTCTCGCTCGACCCCTACCTTCGCGGTCGCATGCGCCCTGCGGAGATCCAGTCTTACGTGCCTGCGTTTGAGCTTGGCGTGCGTCCTCCTTTCTGCGAATCTTCTTTATTTCCCACGCTCGAATGTTGACGCTCTCTGGGTTGTCAGGCCCCCATCGTCAACTTCGGCGTCGGCGAGGTCCTCAAGTCGGAGAACGCCAAGTTCAAGAAGGGCGACCACGTCTACGGCCAGCTCCAGTTCTCGAAGTACCAGGTCGTCTCGAAGGACGCGGCCGAGTCGCTCGTCGTCCTCGAGAACAAGGAGAAGCTCCCGTGGACCGTCTGGGTCGGTGCTGCCGGCATGCCCGGTCAGACGGCGCAGTACGGTCTGCGCAAGATCGCGCAGATCAAGAAGGGCGATGTCGTCGCCGTGAGCGGCGCGATGGGCCCCGTCGGGCAGGTCACGATCGCGCTCGCACACAAGGTCGGCGCCAAGGTCATCGCGTCGGCTGGCAGTGAGGAGAAGGTCAAGTTCCTCAAGGAGCAGTACGGTGTCGAGCGCGCGTTCAACTGTGCGTCCTTTTCCTTGCGTCTCACGAGGGGATCGTCTTGACGTTTCGGCTGCGTTCAGACAAGACGGAGAAGGCCTCGGACGTCTACGCCGAGTGGAACAAGGAGCACGGGCCCTTCTCAATTTACGTTGACAACGTCGGCGGCGAGCAGCTCGAGGCGGCGCTTGATCACATTGGCAGGGGAGGCCGAATCGTTGCGATTGGAGGAATCTCGACCTACAATGGCCAGTAAGTTCTGACTGTTTGATTGGTTTCTGGCGTTTGCCGATCGCTCATCCGGCTCTGCCGCAGGCCCTATGGCATCAAGAACCTCTTCCACGTCGTTGCCAAGGAGCTGAAGTTTGAGGTGCGTTTAAAGGAGGGTCACTCGTTGCGAGGACAGTCTCGCTCACACTCTCCGCAGGGCTTCATCATCCTCAACCACACGACTCCCGATTTCCTGAAGGAGTTCTACTCCGAGGTCCCGCCTGCCATCGCCGACGGTTCCATTCCGATCAAGGAGCACGTCTTCAAGGGCCTCGACAACGTGCGTGACGGATCTCATGAACAATTCTGTCCTCGATCCGTTGGACTGACGTCGAGCCGTCACATTCCGCAGGGCGAGTCCTTCACGACGCTCTTCGACCAGGAGAACTCGAACTTTGGCAAGGTGCGTTTGTCTCTACCTCCACCTCAGAATTCTGCGCTCACTCCTCACCCGTTCAGGCCGTCATCTCGCTCGAGTGAAACATTCAGCAGACAACGCCGCACTGCTTCGCTTTTGCACATTAGAACGACATGTACCAAGCCCTCGAAGGCAATGCAACCTCATACGCAGATCCTCTCGCTTGCGTGTCCGAGAGTCGACCAGAGGTTGCATGTGGAGGGAAAGAAGCTACAAGTAAACGCTGAGGTGGCGTCACGCAGGCGCGTTGACCTCGATGACGAGATCCTCGATTCGGCTGAGGACCTGCTTCGTGAGCCAGCGCACTCCACGATAGACCGTCCGTATGCTACGCAGGATGCCGATCACGATGAGCTGCGATACGGGCGAGGTCAGATCAAGCGATTCAGCGGACGAAGCCAGCACGCACGAAGATCACGACGGCTTGCGACATGGACGCAGCGCGGTCTGCCGCTCGTCGACGCCCTCCTGCGGGGCGCAAGGCGCGGAATAGCGTACGACCAAGTGGCGAGACGAACGTGGCGGCTGCAGTTGGGCGGCTTAGCAAGAGCGCCGACAAGGAAGGGAGTATTCGAAACAAAAATGCACCGATGTAGGTGTAGAACACGGACACGATGCCCAGCAGCGCCGAGCCCTTGGTCGCATGCATGATGGCGCGAACCACGAAAGACGGTTTGGGCGGTGCCTGGCCAGTCTTCTGCCGCGCGCGTTCTGCCGCGGCGGTGTTGACGCGGCGATAGCTTGTCGAGGACTCTCCGTCGTCTGCGCGGTCATGCACGGCCTTATGCAGGGTGTAGTCGCGCCCGGCCGCCCACCGCGACTCTTCGAGCTGGTGCTCGACGAAGTGCACAGCTTCGCGAATGCCTTCACCGACCAGAATATGATCGCTCACGAATAGGTCTGCGATGGCACTTCAGAGTCAGCTTGAGCGGGCACGGTCTGCAGAAGGATATGAGGTGCACCGTCGAAGATAGAGCCCGACAGTGCGGACTGGCGCGATTCGACAGCAGCGATCAAGCCGTTGGCGAGGAAGCCGGAAAGATAGACGAGTGTGCAGAAGAGCCAAGTCGTGAGGAGCGTCACAGTGACTGGAGCGGCGAGCGTGAGTGACCAAGGCGGGAGAAGCGAAAACGGAACGAAGCTGCGTACTCGGGTTCGTGACAGCCTTGGCAAGACTGCTCCGGCGGAACTGGTACTTGTAGCGGCATTGTCCGCACTCGTAGAAGGCAAGAGGGTTGGCGGCCGCTTTCCGCCAGCGCTCGAGGCACAGGGAGTGGACGTAGCGGGACTGCGCGCTTTAAGGTCAGTTGCGCTCGCTCAGTCATCCCTGAAAGAGGCACGCACCGTTCCGCGACACAAGCAGGGTGAGAAGAGCTTGCCCAGCTCCTCATCCTCCCCGTCAAAGCAGATGCGGCACAGCCTGTCGTCCTGCGGAACCCTCGGCTCGTCCTGGGCACCCTCGCCAGCATCCTTCCTCGCCTCCTCATTGACCGGCTCGGCGATTCGCTCAGGCAGAGGGCGTAGGAGCTGCTGCACATAGTCGTCGTCGCCTTCGCTCGATGCAATCGACATTCGGCGGGTGTGCCCAGAATCAGGTGCATCGTCCGCTGCCCCTGACACTTCCGGCGCTCGAGGTTCTGCCGTGCTGGCTAGTGGAGACTGCGACTCGAGCTTGGCAGCCATCGCGCGCCGCGCCTCGGCGAGCTGAGCCTGCCACGACGACACCTCGGCAGTCGGTTCGACCGGGGTGCGCTCGTCCTCGGCAGAGGTGCTAGCAAAAGCGCGACGGCGCAGTGCAGCAGCCTCGTCAAATTCTGGAGCGGGCGCGTTCGGTTCAGCCATGTCGACGCGACGCGAGCGAGGCGAAGGTTGTGGCCTCTCGGCAACTACGCGCGAAGGTGGGGGAGGCGTGCGCAACAAAGTCGCACACGGCGGCTGCACAAGGGGGGATTGGCATTACGAACGCTGGTAGACACACTGTGTACACACGACTATGCAGAGAAAGATCAAGGGAAAAAGGACAGTCTAGTCGAGTGCCGCGGCCTCACAGGAGGCTCACTCGAGCGTTGTGCTGCGAAATGACCCGCTCGAGGTGCCGGAAGAGCCACAGCCGTGCACTCTGGTCTGCGATGGCGAGGAAGGGACCCGGGTGCCCGTCGCGCAAGACGAGGGCTGCGAGGCGAAGCGATCGTCAATATCCAGACGGAGCGAAGCAGGAGGAGCAGGCCGACGCACTGATGCCGCTCGCCTCGAGCGAGATGGTCGCCAGATCGCTGATGGGCACGTCCCAGCCGACCTTGAGCTTGTTGATCTTGACCAGCAGGATCCGCGTCATGGTGAGAATGACGACGAGCGTGTCTTCGGACGACGGCAGGTCGAGATGCGCGACGTAGGTCTCGTTGAAGTAGCGCCCGTTCTCGACGTTCTTGAGCCAGTTCTGACCGAGTGCTTCGCGCTCCGAGTAAGGCTGGACAGAGAGTGGACGGTCAGTCTAGAAGGTGGAGGCGAGAGGGAAAGCTTGGCGCTGAGCCTACTCGGATAACACCGTCGCTCGCGGTGAAGCGGGGCAGGCGGACGCGATCGATACCGCTCTGGTCGAACACGGTCGTCGTATTGCGAATGCCCTCGGTCACGTTGTTCGCGAGGTCGAAGATGCCCACGACGGGCTTGGTGACCGCGCTGCAGCAAAACGCGCCAGTCAGCTTCGTGGAAAGCGTGACTGTAGAGCGAGTCAGCAGCCTTACCCAACGAGACCCATGCCGACGCCCTTGAAGAAGCCTGCCGCGCCGCCCGACTCGGCGCCTTCGAGCGGCTTGGTCTGTCCGCAGATGATTCGTCAGCTCAAGCATTCGCCCGTCAGCGAGAATCAACCCACCGCAAGACCCTCGAAACCGCTCGCAACGCTCGTAACGAACGAAGTGGCGCCGGCCGTGACGCCGTACAGGGCGTGCTTGGGCTTGTTGCGGAACTGTCGCATGCGACGCTGGCTCTGGTACTGCTTGTCGAGCGTGGCCGCCGAGAGACCTGGGCGAGATGATCGGCTAAGTCATACAGCGCGTAGCGAATGAAGAAAGAGAGTGACACACCCTTGCCGATGCTGCCGGAGATCTTGGCGAGCGAATCGCTGACACCAAAGACGGTCTTCTTGGCGAAGCTGCCTGCGCCGCGGGCGATACCGATACCGAGATCCTTGTTGCCGTTCATCATGACGCTGTCGTAAGGCTGGATGAAGAGCTCGGCTACGCCGGACGAGACGTTGGTGAAGAGGCCGACCGGGTTGCTGCAGATCGCAAAGTCAGCGTGCGTGCTGAAACATCGCTGTGTGAGACGCACCCGATGACGTCTGCGCTACCGAGGACGCGGTAGAGCTGGCCGAAGAACTCGTCGCCGTACTGCACCATCAGGCGCTCCTGCAGGACCGGAAGCGAAAGACGGGCGTTTTCGATGATGAGGGCGTTGAGGCGGACAGGCGCATCATTGACGTTCCCGAGCGCCATTGTGAGCGCATTAATGAAGAAGAACAGCGGGTTGTGCGACGTGAGCCTGTGCAAAAAGACAGGTCAGTGCCACTCAGCGAGGCTCTCGTGGAGAGGCAACGAACTTCTGCTCGACGTTGACGCGGTCGGTACGCATGAAGGAAAGGTCGAGCTGGATCGGGTGGAGATGCAGGACCTCGAAGTACAGGTCGCCGCCCTTCGACGTGGCCGTGGGTTCGGGAATCTCGTGCGGATCCTCCGTCAATTTCCTGCAGGAAGACGCGTGAGCACCTCGTACTTCTGCACGATAAATGTAAGAAACAGCTTACGAAGGAGGCTCCTCAATGCCGGTTGCGCCGGAGAATTTGGCAAAGTCGAGCACGGCGAAGAGGAAGTCTTCGTCGACCTCGACCGTCATCTCCTGCAGCAGGATCGACGCATACTTGAAGTACGTGACGCCATGTGCTGCGAAGCGAGGCGGGTGAGCTCGCCGATCAACGAGAAGGAGGAGGCTGGAGCTCACCCTCGTCCTTGAGAATGATGGCCGAGGCTTGCAAGCTCGGATGCACGTCGAGCTCCTTGCCGTCCTTCGGGATGACGGAAGGGTAGAGAAGGATCGGGTATAAGCCGCCGAAGAGCTGATTGTCGATCTGGATCCACTTGATGCCGAGGTCGTACGCGACATTCGTCGTCGAGTCTGAGTACTTCGCCGTCACGCCCCGGAACGAAGCGTAGACGAGCTCTTGCATGCGACGACTGACAATCGAGATGCCGATGCCCTCGAGACTGAGGCCGAACGAGAAGGTGGTCACCACCTCGACGTCGACCGCCTCGAACCCGCCGTCGCGACTGCTTGCAATCGAAGACGCCGTCTCGGTATTGCGCCGCTGCAGCTTGAAAACGCTGTCCTCCTCGACGTAGTTCGAGAACGAGATGGCCTGAGTCGAGCCTTCGGCGCGCACGTCAATCGAGAGAACGGCGGTGTGGCCCTCGTGCTGCGCGAACACATGTCAGCGACAGCGAATTCACTCGGACAGGCTAGAACTACGTACCTTGAAGCGGAACGGCACGAGTGCACCAATCTCGAGCGGGTTGACGAGCCGCTCGCGACCGCCGACCGAAATGCGGAGCTGGCGCTGGTCGTCGGCGGGGAAATCCCACGCATACGGCTTCTTCGAATTGGGAGCAAGGTGATAGTGGCGTCGTGGCTCGCGCTTAGCATTCGGCGGCAGGCCCTCCGGTTCCTGTGAATGCACGCCGTCAGAGCTGGCGCGTTGAGTGAAGACGGAGACGAATGCACCGCCTGCCAGAACTCGATGGGGTAGTCGCTGTCGTTGCGCAGGAGGAACGGCCACTGCCCCTTCTCCGGATCGAGCCGGATGAAGATGCACGGGCCTTCGAGCACCGCGTCGACCCGGACGAGTCGTTCGTTGTCGCCGCTGACAGGAACACGGACGTAGTTCTGCCCGATGTCCTGGAGCTTGAATGGCGCAGACCACAGCCGGCTGCCTGGGAATGACAGCACGAGTTGCGGCGCCTGGCCCGAGCGCAGGAAACCGACTTGATGCCGCTTCTCCGCGCCGACGACAACCTCGTTGGTCGAGCCGAGTTCGCGCAATCGCAAGTCGCTGTCGAAATTGTTCTTGACGATGAAACGAGGACAAAGCGTGATCACCTTCGTGATTTTGTACTACGCGCAAGGGAACTTCGTCAGTCGCGATTCCACGAGCGGAGGAGAACCCGGACGTACGTCGCCCAGACCCTCCTGCACCTTCAGGCCAACGCGGACTTCCTCGTTGCCGGCGGTCGAAGGGAGCGTCACCTCGCTCGTGAGGCCGATCGTTTCGAAGCTGAGCGGTGCAGACCAGTTCGAGTTGCCGATGCGCAGGAGCGCGCGGTTGCGGCGATCGTCCGTCGGGTACGAGAACATGCAAGGATCGCTGGGCTTGCGCTTTGCAGACTCGGAGGCGAACTCGTCGAGGCCAGCGACGCTTTTCGCTGTGCCAAAGAACGTCTTGGTCTTCAGCGCGAAGGGCTGGCCCGTCTTGTTGAGGAGGATGTATGGCGAATAGATCTGGACACGGAAGGCGCCACCCGATTCGGCGTGCTTCTGGTAGTGGATGCGGAGGTTGAGCTTGCGGTCTTCCTTGTCCGTCAGCACGAGGTCGTTCTCGACGGGAAGATCCTCCGGGTTGTCCGTGTTGATGATGGCGAACTCGCTGCGGCCGAGACCTGCGGAAGAGCACGAGTTGAGCGAGGCTCGGTGCAGGGGACGAGATTGCGAGACTCACTGGTCTCCTGCACCTCGACGCTGAGAAGGAGGAGGTGCGACAGCTCGGCGATGTGGATCGGACTGACGCCGCCGGCTCGCAAGAATGACGTCCAGTTGTGCTCGAGATTTTTGTCGAAGACACGGTAGCGAATGTCGTGCGGGAGCAGATTCTGCACTTCGACCGGCGCGCGCAGTCGAAGCGTGAGGCGCGGGTAGATGCGTGTGAGCGGGTCGGCCTTGTCGTGTACGGCGTACGTCTGGAAGCGGAATGCCGCGTCCTTCTGTGCCTTGCAGACGACGGCGCGGGACGGCCGCTTGATCAGATCCTGCCAATGGAGGCTGTCGTTCGACCAGGCGTAGCCGAAGCCAGGATCCGGTCGCAGCTTGATCCGGTCGTGGTAGGCGGCAAGGATAGGCACCGAGCACTGCCCTCCGGGCGGAATCTTGAAGATTTGCGACGCCTTCTTGCCGTGCTCGTCGACGATGACCATCTCAGCGTTAACAAGCGACTTGTTTTCGACGAGGAACGGCGACCGGAACGTGACAATCTTGACGTTGTTGACGAGCTTGACGTCGCACATGAGGCGGTGCGTGACCTTCTCGATTTTGGGTCGCAAAGCGTGTACGTGTTCGCCCTCGCGATCGACGTAGACGTGCTTGAGGCGGTCCCACCCCATGCCGTCGAAGAGGACCGTGAGCGAATTGTGAGAGCTTGCCGATACGTTCTCGCGCGCCGTCCTCCAATCGTCGAAGCGCCAGGGCACGTCTGCGCCGTCGTCGAGGCGCTGGCCTTGTGCGCCCGAATCGGCGCCCTCGCTCCAGAGGGAGAGCGGGTAACCCGTGCGGTTCTTGATCAAGAAGGGAGCGTTTGAGCCACGCGCCTTCTTGAACACCTGCTCGCCCTCGCGGTCCATGATCGACAACGTCGTCATGGCAAGCTCGATGAATGTCGACGTGATGTTGAGCTCGAGGCGTTTCCTCGACGAAACGTTGACTGAGAGGAGCCCAGTCGTCGTCGACTTGGCGACCTGTGAAACGAAGAACAGGTGAGACCAAGCTTGGAACAGGCGAGCGCGCGACTTACGTTTACGCCGAACTCCCAAGGATCCATGAGTGGCTCCCAGTGCGAGACCTTGAGGTTGAAGTAGTTGATGAACGGCTTGATCATGACGCTTGCGTCGAGCTGCAGCTTTGGAAGTCAGCGCGCGTCCGCGGAGCTTAAGGGAACGCACGCACGTCCGTCGACCAGTCCTTTGCCTTGGCGGTGAACTTGCCGGCCTTCAGGTCAAGGACTGGCAGGTCGTGCATGTCGCCGATGATGATGAGTTGCAGACCGTCGACGGTTGCACGCAGCTGGGCACAGCAGCGAGCGGGTCAGCAAGTCATTTCCGACCATGAGAAGGATCCGCGCACCGTCTCCTTCGTGACAATGACCTGAGCCTGCACGAGCGCCTCCTTCGACGGCTTGGTCGCGGCTGACTGCGACTTGCGACGCGTCGCAACATCGCTCTTGCTGCGTGCGCGCACCTTGCCATTCGACTCGATCTCGAGAGCCGCAGGCTCTTCCGCGGGCGGCGGCGGCGGGTTCGAGCGGTTGGAGAGCTCGATCGCGCGGTTGATG
This sequence comes from Rhodotorula paludigena, assembly GCF_050403205.1. NCBI lineage: Eukaryota > Fungi > Basidiomycota > Microbotryomycetes > Sporidiobolales > Sporidiobolaceae > Rhodotorula > Rhodotorula paludigena. Next base: position 22,445 of record NW_027481381.1, on the reverse strand, counting down.
ATGGAGTTGATGAGGAGGATGTCGCGGAAAGAGACTCGAAGGATGAGGGGCTGCACGCCGACGTCGATGTTGGTGACCTGCCGGCCGCCATCGCTGCGGCTGTCCATCGAGAGCATGATGTCGACGTCGTCAAGAACGCGGATGTTTTCCTTCGGACGATCCATGCGGCACAGAAACATGCCCATCTTGGCGACCGTGAGGGCGAGCGTGCCCTGCTGCGACATCTGCACCTGGCTGAGCGAAAGGACGACGGCCTCCGAGTCGGCCTTGGCGGGGTCTTCGAGGAGAATGATCGTGGGCGAGACGACGTTGACGCGGTAGGCGAAGGTCGAGTTGGTCCGCGGGGCGGGGTCGACCTTCTGCTCGTCGGCCTCCTTGAGCGGCTCGACCTTCTCCTCCGCGGCGGCGTCGAGCTCGGCCTGAGTCTTTTGAAAGGCGCTCATGAAGTAGTCGAGCAGCGCAAAGACGGGGTCGAGCGAGAAGATAATCTTTGGCGAGTCGATCGTCACGTTGGCGATGGCGCTCTTGTCGACCCCGCCTGACTGCGTGTAGTGGATCATGAACTGGTGGCCCGAGTGCTTCGTTGCCGGGATGATCTCGCGGAACTTGGTCAGGCGGGCCGGGCGCGTGTCGTTGACGGTGAACGAGCGGATCGCGACTTCGGCCTCCATCGAGCCATTCGAGAGCATCTTGTACTTGACGCCCGTGTCGTTGAGCGAAAAGCGGGCGAGACTCGCCTCCTCGAGACTCTCGACCGACGATGCCGCTTCGGTGAAGAGCTCGAGGTTGACCGCGCTGAGGGCGAACGACAGCTCGAGGGTCGACTTGAGCCGGACTTGCTCGCCATCAGCCGTCTTGACGACCTTGGGCAGCTCGGGCATGAGGTCGACAACCTGCTGCTCGGCACCGCTGGGCTCGCCGGGCGAAGCGGTTGCAGCCCCGATCTCCTTGCGCGGAGGAGTGGGCGCGGGCGTGGCCTCAAGCATAGCGGACGCCTCTTCGCCAAGGTCCTCGTCGCCGAAAGCGAAGGCCGACGGGATAGTGCGCGAGAGGTGGATGAGAAGGCCGTACTGCGCCTGCGTGAGCTTCATCTTGACGTCCGACATCTTGGCCGAGATGACCGTGTCGGGTGCGTCGACCTCCTTGCTCGGATCGGTGCTCTGGGTGAGCACGACGTCGACATCGATGCGGACGCCGTCGAGAACGGGCAGCTTGTGTGCCTCGCCGTCGCGGTAAAGCGTCGACTCGAGACCGACTTCGTGCAGCCCGAAGCTGACCTTGGTGACGAGACGGTCCTTGAACGGCTCGAACGCGTTCTTGAGGCTGATCTCGCCCAGGTTGGCGACGACGATGTCGTCCGTCTTGCCCTCCTCCTCGTGCGGGAATACGAGAATCGGCGTCTTGACGACGATGTCGTAGTGCATCTTCGGGATCATCGTCTGCATCTCGGTCGCGCGCTGCGCCGCGGCTTGAGTCGCGGCGTCGTAGACGGCCTTCATCCGGCCAAACTGCGTGAAGAAGACGAGGATGCGGTGCACCGGCTCGGAGCGGAACGTGAAGCGGAGCGATCCGCTGCGGAGATGCACGCTCGTGTCGTAGCCCGGATACGTCGTCTTGTCCTGCGGGTCGTATGTCTCGTAGCGGAAGTCGGCCAGCTCGTCGCCCTGGATGGTGAGCATCTCCTGCGGGGCGCTCGAGCTGAAGTCGTCGTGCAGCGACAGGTTGCCGAGGCGGGCGGCAACGCGGATTGTCGGCGCGCGCAGGAGGACCGAGACGTCGGCAGCCGAGAGGGAGAGCGTCGCGAGACGGACGCCGTCCTCGTTGAGGATGAGGTTGATGCTCGTGAGCTTGACCTTGACCCGCAGCTTGTCGGTGCTAATCTCGGCCTCGGCGTCGGTTGCTGCGCCCGCCTCGATCGCAGGCTGCTGGGGAGCAGCGGCGTCGTCCGGCTGCGTAAACGTCGTCATGACCCAGTCGAAGAGGAGCAGGATGCTACTGCGCGTGACGACGACGTTGAGCGTCGACATCTCGACGTCAACCGACTTGTCGAAGCCTTCGTGCACGGTCTGGAACTCGGGCGAAGCCTTCTGCACGCCCTGGTAGCGGATGCGGACGAGGTCCTGTTCGTGCCCGCCCTCGAGCTTCTCGCTCGTGACGAGGTGCCGGAAGTCGGACTGCTGCGCGGCCGTCATCTTGTCTTCGAGGTAGAGCGAGCGGAGGAGGACGTCGACGCTCATGTCGAACGGGCGGAGCTCGAAGCCAAGCTGGAAGCCCTCGAGGACGGCATTGACGAGAAGGCGGTCGGGCTTGTTTGGATCGACATTGGACCGGAAGATGGACGCCTGAACGCGGTCCACGGCGAAAGTGAACTCGAAAGTCTTTTGGTGAACATTCTGCTTCTACATTCGTCGACCAGTGTCAGCAGGACGCTCGCTGTACCGGAAAGAAAGGGACGCACGCCATCCACGATGTCGGGCGTGTCGTAAAACTCCTCCTCTGTGCCGCCCTCCTTCTCGTCCTCCGAGTCGGATCCGCCCTCGGTGTCCGTGTCGCCGCCGACCTGCAAGTCATCGTCCTCCTCGTCACTGACGACCTTGTTGCGCGACTGTGCAAACGACGTATGCCGCGGCATCGGCTGCGCAGGCGGGCGCGTCGTCGAGCTGTTGGCCGGGTCGTCGAACTTGGGCAATGCAACGTCGATCATGCGCATGAGGCTCTTGTACTTGCGGTCGGAGAAGTTGAGCTGGAGCGTCGGGAGCGAACCCGACACCTTGAAGCGCGTGAGGTTGGGCGCCTGGGCGAGGATGCAGTTCTGCGCGAGGAACTTGAGCGACGTGCGCTCGAGGATGTGCAGCTCGCCGGCATCGCTCGCGGCGTGATCGCCCTTGACGTCGAGCGCATCGAGGCAAACTTGGAGCGACGGACCCATGAGAAGCTGATGACACAAAAGTCAGAACCAGCGGAGGCGCGGAGAAGGAGGAAAGAGTGTACCTGCGCGTCCTCGAGCTTGACGTAGAACTTGTCATACATGAGGCTCTCGAGACGCTTGTAGTCCTCCTCCTGGTACTCCTCGCGCTCCTTGGCCTTGACCGCATCGAGCGCCGACTGGTCGGCCAGCTCGCTCTCGACCGATATGTGACCGGCGTCGAGGACGATGTGCTGGCAATCGCGGGTCGTCATGCTCTCGGGGACGATGATGATGGGCTGGAGGTTCGGGTTGTCAGCCAGCGCTGGAGGAAAAGCGAACGCTGTCGTCATGCACGCACCGCATTGAGGTCGAGATGGACGTCGACCGTCTTGTGCGACTGCAGCGCATACTCGAGCCCGGCACGTGTCTCCTTGCGAATGCCCTCCAGCGTCTCGCTCGCGACATCGATCAGCGCGCCGACCGACTCGAGTTGGCTCTCGGGAGGCTTAAAGAAGGCGACGATGGCCTCGACGTAGCCTCGGTGGTAGACGATTTCGGTGTGGCGGAGGCGGACGGCGAGCGCGTTGTCGGCGCGCTTGTCGAGCGGACTGTGCTCGAATTTGAGCGAGAAGAACGGGTTGTCCTGCATCGCCCACTGCCCGACCGCGTCCGTGTCGCCCTCGTCGGCTTCGTCGCCATCGTCATCGTCCGACTCGTCGTCGTACTGCCCCGTGTCGTCGTCGGCTTCGCGCTCTTCTGGCGGCGGTCGCTTCGGACGGATGCGCTTCTGCGTCTGCGCGAGCTCGTCGGCGGCCTCCGTGCCCGGCTTGATCTCTTTGACGCGCACAATCTGCTCGTGCAGCGTATTGGGGCACGTGCCATCCGTGACGCGCAAGCCGCCAAGCGCGAGCGTCGCCTCAAAGTTCTCGGGCCGCTGCCCGACGTCGAGGCGGAGGTCGTCAAAGTTGAGCGCGATGAGGTCTTTGGCGACGCCGTGCGGGTCGGTGCGCAGCGCAAACGAACCCGTCTCGAGTTTGGCCTTGATGCGCAGGAGGAGCGTGTCGTCGGGGTAGTCGACGGCGCTGGTGACGGCGTCCTTCTCGTCCCAATCAATCGCCTTGTACAGCTCCTTACGCTGCTCTTCGTTGAGGCCCGTTGACGGATCGTCCGACTCGGGCTGGTCTGCCGCGGCGCCGCCGCCCCATCCAACCCATGACCCGAGCCAGCTCGTCGCCTTCGCGGCCGTCGTGGTGGGCTTGGCCTTAGCTGCGACAGGATGTTCGATACGCTCCTTTCGCATCTCGGACCGGGCGATCGAGCGGTAGAAGCGGATGTCCTTGTAGCCGAGCTTTTTCTCAAGGTCGACGAGCTCTTGCGATTCCTGTGGGCATTCGATCAGTCAGTGAGTATAGCTCGTCAGGCAAGGCAAGATGGGCGAACGCACCTCGACGCTGATCGTGCCGAGCGACTTCTTCTTGAACAGCGCGACGTAGGCCTTGCGGTCGTCGCGGCGCTCGGCAAAGTAGGCCCACGACCACTGTCGATGCTTTTCGTGCACCTCGGAGCGGATAGCGTTGATGGCAAACTTCCACAGCGCGCGGTTGCGGTTCTGGTCGATCTCGCGCTGCGGCGGGCGGAACCCGCGGTACTCGCGCTGGCGGATGTAGAAGTGGAACAGGTCGACCATGCTCAGCGCGTCGCGGTACTGGTCGGCGTCGAGGACGAAGCCGAGTTCCTGGAAGAGGAGCTCGGCGTCCGTCTTGGGCGTGTGCGCGTCGACCTTCTTGTTCATGACGAGGCGGCCCTGGCCCGAGACGGGCTTGAGGACGAACTGGTGCGACGGCGTGTGCCCCTCGCGCGCGATCAGATCCGTGAACTTGGTGATTGCTTCGGACAGGTCGTGGCCTGCGAGCGAGGTCGAGTCGGTGTCGAAGTAGACGGCGAGCGAGTCGAGCGTAGCAAGCTTGTGGATGCCGCCGCGCGGGTTGGTGATGAAGGTGGGCTGCCAGTTGCCATCGGTCGAGACGGCAGAGAAGCGGGCGAGGGTGATACCGACAGAGAAGGGGTGACCGGGAACGGAGAGCTTGTCCTCGTATCGAACGTGAATGTTACGAACCTGCGAGGGACGGCGTCAGTTCTGTCACTCCGTGCCTGCTGCGATGCGCCTACCTCGATCTGGAGGTTGTCGACAATCTTGTTGACCAAGCTCGTCGTGAAGCTCTGGTTCTTCTGCTCCTCCTCGGCACTCAGTCCCGGCGCTGGCTGAGTCGAGAGTAGCTCTGCATTCTCGAGCTTCTCGAGCTTGGCAGCCTGCGCTCGCGCAGCGTCCTCTTCGGGAGTAGCCTTCGAGGTGTCGGTCGGGACTGCGAGGAGGTAGACGTTGTCGACGAGGACGCGGACGGGCTTGCCGCCGAGATTGGACCTGCATGTCGAGGCCGGGTCAGCGGCAGCGCTCTGTACCGAGCGGAAGGAGCCGAAGCGGACCAGGGGATGCTGAGGGTGAGGTCTCCCAGGTAGCCCTCGACGACGTCGACGGGGAGGCGGAACTTGTCGAGGGCCTCCTTCTTCAGGCGGAGGTTGCGCAGCTTGACATCGCCCGACCAGATCCCGACGTTCAGCTGGTTGGTGTTGAGGTTGTCGACCTGCAGGCGTGCTCGGTTCGTCAACGGTTGTCTGGCTGGGAGGGGATCGAGGTGGGGGGAGAGACGCGTACGTAGGCGGCGAGGAAGCGGTTGAGGACGCCAGCCACGACCGACTCGAGCATCCTGTGCTACGGTCTCGTGCCCACACGGGCAGTCTAGCGACGGACGAGCGCAGTTGGAGCGTCGACGAGAGAGAGATCGAGGACGACAGGCGAAGCGTGCGCAGCGCGACCGCGGTGGTTGAGGTGCTTGCAGTGCTAGCAGTACAGTGCCCAGCCGTGGCTGCACGCTCACCTCGTCGCTGGGCTGCGCAGAGTGCGGATGCGGGCACTGCCTGCTTGCTCGCCTCCTCCTCGCCGTCATCGCCTGCGCGTGTCTCGGGCGAGGGCACGCGTCCGGCAGATCCGGCAGTCGTGCCATGACGCGTCTGAAGCAGTCGTACACCTGCAAAAGGCACTGTCTGGTACTCTCGCTTGTTCTCAGCACGGCCTCCGCTCCGGCTTCCTCTGCCGCCGTGCCGCGAGATCCGCCCGGAGTCGCTTCCTCTCGCTGGTCCCCTGCTCTGCGCACCTCCGGCCTGTACTCAGCTACACTCGCACCTGCCCGCGCACTCACGCTTGACCCGCCTGCTTGCCTCGTCGCTCTTGCCGCGCCGACTCGCTTCGTCTCCCCACCTCTGCCCTCGCTCGCGTCCATCTCTCGCACACGCCCCCGCTCCAGCCATGGCCAGCGTCGCAGTCGTCACTCCCAAGAAGGAGCTCAACCCGCTCCTTGCAGGTGCGGCCGTCTCGCCCGTCCGTCTCTGCCGGTACAGCCAACTCACCTCTTCGTCTCGGCGGTGGCCTCCGCGTGCGGCTCCCGGGCGAGCAGCGTACCTCCAGTCGCTCGCGACGCGTCCCATGCTCACAAAGTCACTCACCTCGGGCTCGCTCTCGTCCGTCTCTTCGCCCTCAGACTTGCCGCCGGCTTATCGGCGCTCCCGGCTGACCTTCCGCGGGTCCTTGTCTAACGCAGCGTCCTCTCCGAGATCATCGCCGGTCACGTTGCGGGCTCGCCTCCCCCGCCTCTGTCCGCAAAGGAGCGCACGGGTTTCTTGCCGCTTGATGTGCTCAAGCAGAACCATAAGGCGCTCAAGCTGGGCCTCTACGGTGCGTCCCCTTTCCGCACCACCCGCGGCTCCTGCCTGACGCGCTTCGCGTGCGCGCGACGACAGGTTTCTTCGTCTCTGCGCCGCTCGGCCACTCGCTTCTCGCCATCCTCCAGCGCGTCTTTGCGGGCAAGACGTCGGCGCGGGCAAAGCTCCTCCAGATCGTCTGCTCCAACCTCTTCATCTCGCCCGTCCAGCAGAGCGTCTACAGTGCGGCTCCCTCTTCGTTCGTTACTTTGTGGGGAGGAAAAAGACTGAGTCGACGGCTGCGCGCAGTTGCGGCGATGGCCATTATCAACGGCGCGACCACGCCGCAGGCCATTATCAACGCCTGGAAGATGAGCATCTGGCGCGTCATGAAGGTGCGTCTTCAAGCTTGTCTGTTGCTACCGACGGCCACGGCTGACGACGGGTTGTCTGCTCGCAGCTGTCGTGGGTTGTCTCGACCATCACGATGGCCATCGCGCAGAAGTTCATGCCGCCCGAGACCTGGGGTGCATTTAAGCGTCTTTCTTGCTGCATTGATCTAGCCGACTAACGCGTGTCTTTTGTGCAGTGCCGTTCTTCACCGTGAGTGCCGGACGGCGATAATTGACCTTGACAGGCGCTGCAAGCGGGTCGCTGACACTTTCTACTCGCCTTCTCCTTCAGGTTGTCGGCCAGTCTGTCGGCTGCGTCATCAACATCCAGGTGCGCGCTTTGCGTAACATCTGTCTGGGTATTCTTGCGACTGACAGTGCTTCCGCCCTTTCCTCCGCTTTCTCCGCCTTTCCTTCCATCCGACCGTCCTTTCCTCTGTTTGACGCGCCCCCCCGCAGGTCAAGAAGCGTGCTCTCGCCGCGCGCGCAAAGTCGCAGGCAGCCAAGGACGCGGCCGAGGCGCTCGAGAAGAAGGCGCAGGACGAGCTCGCCGCGCGCAACGCCGGCGCCGCCACGGACGAGAAGCAGCAGCAGTGAGCGCGAGCGTGCGTGCGCGCGTACGAGTGCGGATTTGTAGGGACTCGCACGGGGCGATGTGGTCTTGATGCGGTGCGCGAGTCTACCTAGGTACTTCGGGGATCGACCGCATTTTCGCGGCTAGCGTCCGAGGGGACAGTCGTGGTCGGGGTTCTCTGCGCTCCTTCTTCTGGCGAATGTAGTGATCTGTACCGTTTTTCTCTGATGTGCCCTCTTGCGGTCGGGCAAAGAGAGAGCGCCTCGCCGAGTCTTGAGTGCCAGTGCTGCTCGTGGACGCAATGTACGGTTCCTGCGGGGCAGGTGCCATATCGACTGGATCGACGTCGCAGGGCCCCCACCATGCTTGGAGAAATAAACATTTTCGGAAGGGGACCCTCGGGAGGCCGGGAGAGAAAGGGAGCAAGCGAGAGGAGAGACGGCCGGCGAGAGGGGAAGCAGTGCAAAGGTTGGTGTGCAACTGAGCTGCTGCAGGCGGACTGCACGTGCCCGGCTGCTGCGGGCGGGGACGAGGTCGAGGCGGTGCTGACTGTCTCGCTGGCTCGATCCGAACGAGAGGCGGATCCGCACCCTCGCGGCTCTCGCGTCCTGCGCGCTCTCGCTTTCCACCAGAAAGTTTCCTGCGCACACGCACACGCACCGCACAGCCCGCTAGCACCACCCGCGCACCTCCATCCCCCGCCCCAGCGCGTGTCGCCCGCCCGCGTATCGCACACCTTCGCTGTCCCCCACTGCTCGCTCGTGAGCATGTCTGCGCCGTACGGGACGAGGCGCAACTCGGCCATCCAGGTCAGTGCACCCGTGGACCACTTTCTGCACGCGCTTCGCGCCCGCAGACGCGCTGACGGGCGATGCCGACGCCGTTGCCCCCTCGCGCAGGCCTCGCCCTTGTCGGCAACGGCACCGCTGCCCATCGCCTGGACGTCGCCCTACTCGCCCGGCCAGGCCCACCTCCAGCTCGGCGCAAGCCTCTCGAGCAGCGTCGGAAAGCACAAGCGCCCCTCGACCATCAACAAGACGCGTCGCCTCTCGACCTCGCACCAGCTCCGCCCGCCCGGCCTCCTCTCCCAGTCGGTCCCCGTCACCGACCTCGACGAGCACGCGCACCACCACGCCCTCCACCACGCTGCCGACGGCCAGCTCCCGCGCAAGTCGCGCAAGGAGAAGGGCCAGACGTACGAGTGCGAAAAGTGCTCAAAGGTGCGTGCATGCTCTCTCGCGTGAGGCCCCGCGCAATCCGATAACGCCCTGCTCACCCGTGCGTGTCTTCTCGTGCAGGTCTACCGCCACTCGACCTGCCTGACAAAGCACCGCTGGGTGCGTCTACAATTTCATCGGGACATCTCGCCTCCCCAACGCGTTCCACCGTGTCCTGACTTCTTTTTCGCCGCTTCGCGTTCTCCAGGAGCACACCGAGGTACATGCACCTTCCCATTCGAGTCGAAGGGATCTGCCCGCCGTGTAGGCAACCGTCTGACTCCTGTGTCCGCGTTGCAGCACTGGAAGGAGGCGAGCAAGCTCCTCCTGAGCAAGCACCAGCAGGTGCAGCTGCTCGAGGGTGCTGCCATTCTCGCCGCTGCTTCCGCCGGCACCTCTCTGCCCGATGAGAAGTCTTTCTGGTGCGTCGAGACACGCTGCACAGGACGAGACGAGCAATTGACCGTTCCTCGGACGCAGGCCCGCCGCCGTCTCCCCTCCCACGTCCGGCTTGCTCGGCTCTGCCGAGTTCGCCATGCAGTCTCTCGGCTCGTTTGGCTCGCCGCGCTTCGCTCCCTCGTCGCTCCTGTCAGACGCGGGCGACTTCGACCGCTCCGAGCTGGACGAGGACGACGAGGACGACGAAGACGACGACGGCAGCTCGCCTCCTCCGCGCGCCGGCTCGAACGACGACGAGGACGCGCAGATGATGGAGGACGGCATGTTTGACCTCGACCTCGGCGGCTCGGGCGAACTCCCGCCCGCTTCGCCGCTCGCGGCGCCCAATGCCCGCCTCGCCGCCGCCTCGGGCAACTCGCCGCTCCTCAACGGTAGCAGCAACGCCAGCTCGGTCTACTCGTCGTCTCCGTCGCACTCGCGTCCCGGCATTATGCGCTCGAACGACTCGGGCTTCGGCTCGATCCCGCGCACGAGCTCGGCGCTCAAGGGCCCGCCTACCACCGCCGCGACTCTCGCTGCCGTCGCGCAGTCGCAGCTTGCGGCTGGGACCAATGCGCTCGGGATTGCGGGCGCTTCTGCGCCTACGAGCTTGCTCGCGAGCGAGCCCGCGCACGCCGTTCGCGGGTTCGTCGTCCCTGGCGAGCAGCAGCGCCGATAGGCGCGGTCTTGGGGGCTCGTCCACGTACACAGAGCAAGTATGATTCTACATGATCTCTCCTACGGGCATACCCCGGGTCGCCCCACGTCGCCGTCGTCTTCTCTCATCCGTCTTTCACCGTCCTTCACCTCTTCCGTCGCGCGCATGCATCTCCACTGCCTCCTCTCTCTCTCACCGTCTTCTGACCTCGAGTACTTGTCCACAACGTTTTGCTGTCTTCCCCTTTTCATCAGTACCCCCCACTTTAGCGCTTGCTGTTTTCCTTCCTGCCTCTTCCTCTTTTTGCCACCTTCTCGCTCGCCTCTTCCCTCCCCTTCCCTTCGCTCTCGTCGCATCGCCCAGTCACCGTCACCAAGACGCTGTATCCGACTACCCTCGCGTCTCGCTGCCGATTTCTCTTGCTCTTCGCTCTTAGCCGTACCCCGCCGTCTCTCCTGCATGCAAACAGAAGTCTCGCACATATCCATCCGAACCGCTGTGGTGTAGAGTCCGGAAGCGGATCCAGCACATCTTGCAGCTGGGTCGACAGAGGATGAGTCCGTCGCGCTTTGGTCGGCCGTCTCTATGGAAGCTCTCGCTCACAAGCGTGCAAGCTGGGATCCGGTCTAGGCTGCAGATTCTAGGCAGGAGGTACGAAGCATAGGACATCTACGACATGAACAAACGGGTTCCGAACCGGACAAAGACACAACGGCCGGGAACAAACAGGCCAGACAAAACACACAGGACCGACCACTCATGGCTACTTCGCCTCGAGCACCTCGCCCTCGCCAGCAGCCTTCTCGCTGACGGATCGGCTGAGGCTGGCGGGTCGCCCGGCCTCCTCCTCGCTGCCGCTGCCGAGTGCGGCCGCCGCCTCCTTGCCCGGCACGAGCCCGCGGCGCTGGTCTCGCAGCTGGAGGTACCGTGCAGCGAGGGTGACGCCGACAAAGATGGGGCAGAGGACGATGATCGAGATCTGCGGGGACGAATGCAAGGGGTCAGGAGCTGGGACGGAAGTGAGGGAAGGAGCGGAGGGCGCACCATACCGCGCTCCCACTTTGGTGCGTGGTCGGCGGGGAAGAATACGATGCTCCACCACGAGTTGAACGCGTTGGACCACCTGTCGATTCGTCAAGTGTCAGGGATGCCGTTTTCACGGGACGGGCGAGAATTGATCAGGACGCACATGTTCATCGAAGCCAGGACAATCGCCCGCTCCTCGTTGTCGTGCTGCGTGATGTCGTTGGCCCATGAGAAGCACGATGCTTGACCCGCATACGAGATGCCCGAAATGTAGAATGCGAGGAAGACGCCTGCGACGAGGTGTGCGTGAGTGAAGTGCGCGCGAATGACTGCAGGCGGGCCTGACACACCTCCACGGCTGATGCTGTCCTGGCACAGGATCAACGTCGCGGAGATGACCATGGTGACGGCAATGACGAGATTCACGTGGAAGCGCTTTTGCGTGTAGTCGGTCCACACTGCGGTGACAAGGAGCGCCACAACAGCGACGGCGACGGCTCCATTCGGGTACAGGTTGAAGTTGGAAGTTGTCCAGGATGCGACGCCAGCGGCGACGCGGTTCTTCATCCAGAGCGCCATAAGCGAGTTCGAACCAATCGACTCCAGCTCGCCGTTGATGATCCTGCACGTTCGCCTCGTCAGCCACGACTGGCAAGCGGGCCGTGGGCAGGCAGCGCACCACATGATCGACATCAGCCACCAACGCCAGTGCCCGAGAACGCGCTTGAAAATGGTGCGGTTGAACTGCGTCTTCGGCTTCTCCGGTAGCCGCGAGATGGCAAGCGCCTTCTCCTCGGCGGTGAACACGAACGAGCGGTTCCTCTGCGGCGTGTCGGGAAAGAATGCGTAGCCGTAGAATCCGATCTGCGAGGCAAGCGGCTCAGAGCGAGGTGCGTGAAGAAGCAAGCGAGCGGCTCACCGGAATAGTGATGACGCCGCACACGATGAACAGCCACTGGAAGCCCGCCAGGCCATGCAGCCCGTCCATCGACGTGTGGACTGCCGACTGTATGAGCGGAACAATGAGAGTGAGTCGACAGCTGAAGACCGGCTAGGAAAGGCGAGTCACGGACCTGGAGCACGCCCGAGAACAGGGTCGCGATCTGCGCAGCAGCCGAGAAGATGGCAGCACGCTTGCCGATTTCCGCCTCCTTGTACCAGCCTGCGATCGAGCAGGTTGCATCGTCAATACTGGGGAGGGAGACGATAGAGTGCGGCCCGGGCTTACTGCCCATGATGTAGTGAGCCCCGACGAACGTGGACGACTCGGCGATGCCTTGGAAAAGACGAATGACGCAGAGGTGCGCGGTATTCTTGGCGGCCGCAGTGACCATGGTGCATCCTCCCCAAATCACCGTGTTGAGGGGAAATAGGATGCGTGCCGGGACGAACTGGAGGAGAATGTTCTGCGGAAGCATGCCGATGGTGTATCCGACCGTGAAACACGTGTTGACCCTGCCAGGCCAGAGACGTCAGGGCAAACTCAAGGACAGAATGCAGCGAAAGCGCACTTGTTCAGGTCGTTTCCGACCATGTTGAGCGCCTCCTTCATGCCGGACACATATGCGTTTGCCAGGTTTGCGCGGTCGAGGTAGTTGCTCCAGTACATGAGGCAGATGAAGGATAGAATGAACCTGGTTCCGGCAGAGCGGGTCAGAAGATGGGACGAGCTCGTCGAGCGCGAGAGGGCTCGGTACCAGTCCATCTTGAAGAGCAGCTTGCGCTCAGCCTTGCTATCTGGAGGCGCTCCCTGCAGTCGACCTCGTGTCAGTGCCGGCGAAAGCCGAGGGGCAAGGATCGTACGATGAGCAAGCTCACCCAGACAACCTGGCGAATGCGTGCGCCGACAGAGCGTGAAGCCATATTTGCCGCCGATTGACGGTCCAAGCGGCAGCGCGAGCAGGTAGCGGGAGTGGAGATAGGGTTATGGAGCAGGAGCAAGAGAGGGGAGAGACGGGCGGGCACCGAGATAGCGGGCGGTAAGCGGCGATTGCGTGCGGACCTGCGGACGGCGCGGTAAGAAGCAAGCTAGAGCCAAAAGCAACCCGGCCGAGACGTCTGTGAGCGCGCGATACGCGCCGGAGGCCGGACGGAGCGATGAAAAGTGGGAGCCCGCCTGCAGCCCGAGCGACGCCGTGCGGGCGATTGCCCTTCGCCTCGGGCGAGTCGATAGGGTCAGTCGGGCCAACGGCGGCTCGGGCGGCTCGCAAGAGGCTCGCGGCGACGAGGCCAAGTCGCCGGCGCCGTCTTCCGTCGTGTCCGTCTCCGACCAAGATGGCGCCTCTCACCGCCGAACAGCTTGCAGCCATCAAGCAGGCTGCTGTGGACGTGCTCGACCCGTGCTGCGACTTTCTCAGGGGCCTCTGCGCAATTGACACGACGTGAGCCTCCCCACCTCGCCCCACTTCCAGCGATGCTCACGCTTGCTCGCGATGCTCACGCTTGCGCGCGCGTACAGGAACCCACCCGGCATCAACTATCCGGAATGCGCAGCCTACATCGGAGACGAACTGAAAAAGCTCGGCTACTCGATCCAGCTGCTTTCCGTTGCGAAGGACGACCTCGCCGCACTCGCGCCGCATGACGAGGAGCAGAACCCGCGCGTGAACGTCATCGGGCGGCTCAAGAGCACGGCAAGCTCCCCGCAGATGGTCGCTGTCGAAGGTGTCACACGGGAAAAGACGCTGCATTTCGACGGGTGCGCTCTGCGTTTCATCCCACAACCCCGTCAATGCCTGACTTGCTTCGTTTCGGGCAGTCACTTCGACATTGTCCCCATCGGCAGTGAGCTCTCGTCTTCTCCGACGGACTGCACAAGCTGAATTCTCTGGCGCCGTGAGACTGACCCTACTCACCTTCTCCTCAAACTGCAGATCCCGATACTTGGCAGTCGCCGCCCCTCGAAGGGCGCATCGTGGAGATTAACGGAAAGAAGGCGATGGTCGCGCGCGGCGTGTCCGACATGAAGGGCGGCATTGCGGCAGGCATCTGGGCTATCGAAGCTGTCAAGCGGGCCGGCCTCAGACTGTGCGGGACCGTCGAGCACTCGGGCGTCGTTGACGAGGAGTCTACCGGTGTGCGTAACGCTGGTGCAGGCTGGCTCGTCGAGCAGGGCATTGTGTCGCCCAAGACCGTCGACGCCGTCGTCATCACGGAGCCACTGAATGTCGAGGTGCGCGACGTTGCCGTTCCACAAATGTGCGCGACCCGAACGCTCACTTCCGCTTATTTCTGCCTGGCAGAATGTCTGTCTCGGTCATCGCGGTGCGCTTTGGGCCACTATCCGCTTCCATGGTGTCGCGTCGCACGGCGCCACTCCTCAGGTGCGTTGATTGTGGCGTCTCGGAGCGTTCAACTTGCTCAAATCGCTCGTATTGAACAGCGCGGCATCAACGCGCTCGTACATGCAGCGACCTTTGTTGTCCGGGCACAGGAAAGCATCGCTCCGCTCCTCGCCGGCAAGCGAGAAGAGCGCGTCATCCCTGCCGAGGCGCGCAACGCCTCGCTCACCTTTTCCGTCTTCAACTCCGGCAAGAACACCAACAATGTGCCCGATCTCGCGACTGTGCGAATCGACCGCCGCCTCGTCCCCGGCGAAACGCTCGACGAGGCCCGCGCACAAATCCATGGGTGCCTCGAGGCGCTGCAGAAGGAGCTTGGCGGGCCCGACGTCTGCCGCTTCGAGTACGAGGAGAACTACTCGACTGAGCCTGTGTGGGTCGACGAGGAGCAGGAGGTGTGCCGCGCGTGGAAGAGCGCAGTTGAGACGGTTATTGGCGAGAAGGCAGGCGTCGTCTGCTCGCCCGGTTCCGACGACCAGCGGTTCTTTGTGCGCGGTGGCATCCCTCAAACAATCGTTTACGGCCCTGGCAGTGCGCGCTTTCCTCTGCGTTCCCAGCATACCTTGCTCACACTGTTCTCTCGGTGCAGACATCAAGCAGGTGCACAACCATGACGAGCACCTCACGCTGGAGGATTTGCAGAAGGCCATCGAGATTATGGCGATCGGTGCCGCAGAATTCTTGGGTGTAGAGTAATGTTCAGAAGCGCAGACGGGCGACGTTCTGCGCGAATGTGCAGACCACACCATTCCCTGCATGCCTGAGAGGTCTCGAATCCTGTTCAGATGCAAAGTATAGACATAGTCATGGCGCTATATTGCTCTCAGACTGTAGGAAGAGGTGTGAGCCGGACGTTCGCCTCATCAGTTGCTCGTGCCGCTCAACTCTTCGCTCTGCACGCAAGACACGCCACGCTGGCCGACAAAGTGACGCAGGCCCAGTGGGCCGACAAGTACCAGGAAGCTCAGGTCCGCGACCCCTCTCCTGCCGTTTCTCTTTGCTGCCCCACCTGATCGTCGTTGTCGGCAGGCGACGGGCACAAAGGCGACGAAGCTCGAGCTCGCCGGCTCGTACGATGCCGCCTTCTCTGCGTATCTGTCGGCTGCGCAGACCTACGTCTTCCTGATCCGTCACACGACGGATGCCGAGACGAAGCAGAGGCTGAGGGCCGTCTCCGCCAAACTGGTCGAACGGGCAGAGCGCATCAAGGCAGCGCGACGCAAGGACGTCGGACCCGTCCAGCGAGATCCCTTGTCACTGGGTACGCTCCCTACGACATCAGTAGACGAGGTTGTGTTGACCTTCTTCCCCCACTAGAGGAGCAAGATGCCGTACTCGAGAGAGGTTCCACGGTCTATAGCAGGCGGTACCCTCGCTGGACCTCCAGCAGTAGCTCTTCTGCTCTACAAGGGTGCGATTCAATCCATCTGCCTGCTGTAGATCACGCTGAGCCGCCACATCTGCAGTCCTGCACCGCCTCAACCGCCCCTCTCGCCTGCACAGCAAGCTTCCGGCTGTATCTGGCTCCGGCCAGATGCGACCACCCCGCTGTATGCTGCGGGTCTGCAAGGCGCAGACATTGCGCAGGACAACGTCAGCGACTGCTCGGTCGTTGCGGCCCTCATCGTTGCCGCTGAGCATCATGCTCGCTTCGCCTCCAAGGTCGGTCGGCCCCTGATCTGTCATGAATCGGCGAAGTTTGACAGCGAGGTGTGCAGCTTGGCCTCTCAAGCTTGTTCCCGCAAGACTCGGCCGGACTGCCGCAGACGAGCCCGTCAGGACGTTATGCCGCGCGTTTCCTCATCAACGGGACGTGGAGGAAGGTGGGCCTCCCTACCAGTTGTGTTGCCAAGTCAGGGTGCTGATGCTTCTCCCCGCAGATCGGTACGATGCTAATCGGCTCGAAGCGCATTTTCAATACTCACGCCTCGCCGCAGAAATGGACGATGCGCTACCCGTTTCAAGTGACGGTCAACGCATGCATGCGGCACCTCGCTCGGGTCCTCAGCTCTGGCCCGCCTTGTTGGAGAAGGCCGTGCGTTTCGCTCGCGACATGCTTTTACGCCTCCACTCATCCTCGATTTCGTCAGTACCTTACGTTGATGGGCGGCTACGACTTTTCCGGATCGTGCGTTCGCGCTTCGCGGTACTCCAGTAAACTCTTAGCTGATACACGATTGTCTGCAGAAATTCCGCGCACGATCTCTAGTCCGTGACGCTTGACCTTGCGACTCGAAGACCCGACTGATCATGCTCCGCACGCAGCATCATCTCGGGCTGGATCCCAGAGATCGTACCTCTAAGGTATTTTGCTCCGAGCCCTTGCAATGTGTCCGATGTTGAATCCATTCGCGCTGTGCAGGTCGACCTTCCGCAGTGAGGCGACGTGGACTCGCCTCTACGACGGCTTCCGATTTGGTACGCTAGATCCCTCTCAGTCGCCTTGCCGTGTATGGAGCTCATCCGACTGCTCGCACAGGAGGCTGCGTACTCACCGTCGGCACGGGCAAGACGACCGATGAGCAGCTTTCGCGAGTCGGTTTGGTTCCGTCACACAACTATGCCGTCATTGGTGAGCTCCATCGTGTTCTTATGTCAGTTTGTGCTGAAGCTGTGCGCTGCAGATATGCGTGAGCAGGACGGGCGGCGAGAAGTCGTTCTCGTCAACCCGTGGCGAGAAATGCCCAGGGGCACTAGCGACGAATGGACGGCAGGCCTTCGACAAGCGCTGGACAGCGTGTCGGGTGCGTATTGATCGCTCTTGCACCCGCTTGTCGCTCCTGAAAATCCCTCGTCCAGGCTCGCACACTCTGGTGGTCGACTGGGATGCCCTGCCCGCACACTTCGCCTCGCTACACGTCAATTGGGATCCCGCCGATCTCAGTCACACTGAAACAGTCCATTTGTGTGTCTGCATGTAACCCCGTGACGCACCGGTGGCTGACAGGTCATCGTACAGGTCCGCTCCTGCTCCGCTCACCCGAGCGGCGGACAGTGCAGTCTCGTTGAGTATGTCGCAGCTGCGGCCCTGAGTATCCATGCTGACGCCCTCGGGCTGTCATAGAGCACCGGCACACTCTGCGCCTCCGCCTCCAGGTCGAGCCGTCCGCCGTCGAGTCCCGCTTGGGAGTGTGGCTACTGCTCGCCCGACACAGCACTACACCACTCGAGAAGGACCATTACACCAGATTGACCGTTGAACGAGCCGTCGCGATTGACTCGGTCAGTACGAGCGTTAAACTCGACGATGAGGTCCGTTGATTGCCGTCGTCGCAAGGAACCCATGACTGATGCTGCGCACGCAGTCGTCGATGAACGACAGCCTGTTCCAATTGGTGCGCTTCACAGGTTGGATATCAGCCTGCTGTCTCTTACAGGCACGACTTGCAGTATCGCTTCAAGCCGGAAGCTGGCGTGTCGATGTACAGCCTGACCGTCTCGCACGAGGGACCATCTCCTTCCTTCGCCTGTTCGCTCAGCGCCTTCAGCAACGCACCGGTCAAGATTATCGAGGTCCTGCCGCCTTTAGCTCACTCGGCGCAGGCAAGTTTCAAGTCCTCGCTTCGGCGCAACTTCCGCTGATATGCTGCTTGCAGCTGCAAAGCGCGTGGACCAGTACGACCGCAGGAGGCAATCACTCGTGCGCGAGCTTCTTCTCGAACCCGCAGTTCTGCGTCAAGCTCTCGGCGCCACCGGGCTCGTCAAGCGCGAAGGCGGAGCTTGAAATCGTCGGCGAGACGGCCAAGGACTCGCCCATCAACCTGAAACTCTTGCTTCGGGCGGGGCAGCGAGTGGACGGGTAAAGCACTACTACTGATTGTTGATGATCATCCTGTATGCTCACCGGCAGTGTGTACAGGTTCGAGAGCCGCGACGTCCTTGGCGGCGCTTCAACCTACAACTACGGCCGCGACGCCTTCTCCTTGCGTGACGTACCGCGTACGACGCCATGCTTTCTCAAACATCTGCCGGCTGCTGACATCGCTCGACCGAGCAGCTGGCTCGTACACTCTCGTCGTCTCTTCGTTCCAGCCGCAGCATCTCGCCGACTTTTCGCTCTCGCTCGCGTCGAGCATTTCCCTCGAGGTCACGCCGATACCTGCGGAGGGTGCCGGGCTGTACACCCGCCAGGCGAAGGGAGCGTGGGAGGAAGGGCTCGATGGCGGCAGAGAGAAACTATTGCGGAATCCGCGGTTTGGCCTGCAGCTGACTAAGCCAACGAGCATCAAGTAGGCTCTCCCTGTCTTGGACTTGCCTGAAGCGTCGCTGATCATGGTTTACCGCAGAATCCGCCTGCAGACGCCTGCCGAGCCCCGCCCGATTGCCATCGCTGTCTTTTCGACCACGCCGTCCGGTGAACCCGACAAACTCGTCGCCTCGTCCGGTCCCTACGCCGACCCGGTCTGCGGCATCACTCTTCCGCTGACCCGCCTCGAGCCGCTTGGAAACGGTGCGTCTGGCCCTCTCGCTAACTCGCACACTCCGGCGTGCTCACTCGCGGTCTCCCTGCACAGGCTACGTTCTCATCCCCTCAACCTACGATGCGGGCGTGCATGTTGCGTTCTCCGTTTTGTTGTATGCAGATGCTCCCGTCACGTTTGCACCTGCCTAGCAGCTGCAGCCGCTTCTCGTAGACATGTCAACTCGGCTGTTGTATCGCCTCCCAACGCGCAAAGAATTGGATCGAGCAGCTAGCGTACCGTTGCACTCAGTCCTCGGCAACATACACCTCGTCATCTGCGCCATCCTCCCCATCCCGCTCGACCCTCCGCCTCTTCCTCTTCTCTCGCTGCTCCTCCTTCTTGCGCTTCCGCTCCTCCTTCTTGGCCACCACCGCCGCGCGCGGGTTCAGCGGCGCGCTCGTCTTCAGGTGCTTGATCGCCGTCGGGGCGAAGCGACTCGCTGCTGCGGGCGCGGTGGACGAGGGAGGGTGCAGGACGTGCGGGACGAGCCACGGCGCCGAGAGGGGGTCCGGAAGCGAGGTCTGCAAGAGCTGCAGGAGGGGCGCGACGGCGGGATGGAGGGACTGCGGGCGGGGTCGTGGGAGTCAGCTTGGAGGCGAGGAGAGCCGCGAGGGCAGGAAGGAGGAGGAAGCGCACCGAGAGACCGACAGCGGCAACGCGCCGCAGTCCGAGCGCGTCGGCGAGTCGGCGCTCTGCGCCCACATCGAGCGGGACGAGCCTGACGGGGCGCATCTCGGGCCGCTTCGTCCCGCTCGCGCCCTGCTCGACCTGCATCTCCTCCTCGCCTCGCTGCTGTGCGTCTGCGCCGCGGAGAACCGAGTCGAGCGCGGTCTGCACCCCGTTTGCGGCGGCGACCATTGTGGGAAGGTGCGCGACGAGCGAGGGCGGGTTGATGTCTGGCTTGCAGACGAGGACGAGGTCGACGAGCGGGACTGTCGGCGGCGGAGCGGTAGGTGAGATGCTCGAGGCTGCGACAGAAGGATCGAAGGGTTGGAAAGTAGGCTGAGTCGCGAGAAGGGCGGTGGGACGTGCGGGGCCGGCGGAAGAAGACGAAGAGGAAGCAGAGGCAGGCTTGATCCGCCGAGCGTCCGAGTTGACGAGTAGCCGGACCGGCTCCTCTTCTTCTCCCGAGACGACATACGGCGGGACCGCTTCGGCACGCGGAACAGGTGCGCGCTCGCGCGTGAAAGCGTAGGCCGGGTGGTCTGCGAGCGGGAGGGCCTGCCACACGCGAGGCGACGACGCGGGAATCACGGCGGCAGCGCTTCCCGCGCCGCCTCCCGCGCCAGAAGAAGGCTTGCGGCGCCGGTGCCGGCCTTTGCGAGCATCCCCGACAGGCGCAGGTGTCGTCGAGGCGGAGGACGAGGGTGCGGCACGGGCGTCGCTGAGCTCCCAGCGGCCCCAGCGGATGCGCGACTCGAGCGCGCGCGTCACCTCGTTGATGCCGACGACGAGGTGCGACAACAGCGCCGGCGCGGGCTCGGCGGGTGCGTGGGAGGCGGACTTCGAAGTGGATGGGCGCGAGTTGGAGGAAACGAAGGTCGCATCGCCGGTCACCGTTGCGGTCGTGTCCGCCTCCTCCAGGCCCTTGCCGTCCCGTGTACCCTCTGCATCGCCTGCAGGACCCGCTGCGCCCGCATGGTCGCGAGTCTTGCCCTTCCCTTTGCCCTTGCCCGCCCCTCTCTGGTTTCCCCTGCGCCGTGCGTGCTCGTCTAGGCGCCAGTCTGCGATGCCCTTGCCCGTGCTCGTCGTCGCGGCACTCAGGAGAGCGAGGAGCTCGTCGAGGATGGCCTTCCGCACGGAAGCGGGGAGGGGAGGCCTTAAAGAGGGAGCAAGTCATCGTCAGCGCGGGCGGGTCGGGGTAGGACGGGGAGCAGACGCACCACTGCACGGTGAGCGGGTTGTCGAGGACGGGGCGGTACACGGTCTTGCGCTGTGGGTCGGCGGGGTCATGGCGAGAGCGGGCGCGGACGCTCGTGTGGGCGTCTGCGGTGCGCACGGTGCCCGTCTGCGGCGCCATTGTACCGCACGAGTGCGTTTCCCGCTAGCCAGGGCCACACGGTGCCGCGATCGGAGCAGCCGGTTTGCGCGAAACGCGAAACCGCCGGCGAGCTCGACGCGGCTCTCTCTCCTCCCGCACGCCACGCAGAGCTCTCGAGACTGCAGAGCGAGATGCAGGGCGACTCGCAGACCCAGGTAGAGCCGGCTGCGGGGCCCAAGCCCACCCGCAAGCGCTTTGTCGGCCGCTCGCCTTCTTCCGCTCCTCGCGCCTCGACGTCGACCGCTACGCCCGTCGTCGCAGCGAGCGCCCTTCAGAGCCAGCAGGACGTCGACCCGCTCCTCGAGGCCGCCATCAAGCACCTCCTCCCCGCAAACTACAACTTTGAGATCCAAAAGACCATCGCCCAGATCCGCAAGAATGGCGCAGCCCGCGTCGCCCTCCAGATGCCAGAGGGCCTCGCCATGTACGGCTGCGCCCTCGTCGACATCATCGAGCGCTTCTCGGGCGCAGAGTGCGTCATCATGGGCGACGTCACGTACGGCGCGTGCTGCATCGACGACTTTACCGCGCGTGCCCTCGGGTGCGACATGATGGTGCATTATGGTCACTCGTGCCTCGTCCCCGTCGACACGACGACCATCAAGACGCTCTACGTCTTTGTCGAGATCGCCGTCGACCGCCCGCACCTTGCCGCGACCGTCCGCCTCAATTTCCCGCACTGCATCCCCTCGCGCGCGTCGCTCACCGAGTCGAACGGCGCCCTCGCGAAGGGCAAGGGTCCGGAGCTCGAGATCTCGATCGAGCCGCCGTCGCTCGCCGCGTCGTCGGCGTCCTGCGCCGGCGCTTCGCCAAGCTGCGGCTGCGCAGGCGACGCCGCCACATCGGCAGCGGCATCCGACGGTGTCGAGCACGTGGCAAAGCCGACCAAGCTTGCCGTCGTCGGCACGATCCAGTTTGTCGCGGCCGTGCAGGGGCTCAAGGCCGACCTCGAGGCAGAAGAGGCCGTCCAGGCGCGGCGTCTCGCGATCGAGGCGGCGCCGTCCGAGGGCGAGGCTGCAGCGGCAGACGGTGCCGGTGCTGTTGAGCGGAGGAGCGGAAAGTTCGAGATTGTCGTGCCGCAGGTCAAGCCGCTCAGTCCGGGCGAGATCCTCGGTTGTACTGCGCCGAAGCTGGCACCAGATGTCGATGCGTTACTGTGCGTTCCTTCTCCGAGCTCGTACTTCGGATCTCGTTCTCATCCCTTTGCACCCGCAGCTACGTCGGCGACGGCCGCTTCCACCTCGAATCCATCATGATTGCCAACCCGCTCGTGCCCGCGTTCCGCTACGACCCGTACACGAAGCGCCTCACGCGCGAGCTGTACGACCACGAGGAGATGCGCCAGGTGCGCGGCCAGGCGGTCGCGCAGGCGCGCGAGAGCCTGATTGAGAATGCGCGGAGGGAGGACGAGGGCGAGAAGGAGGCGTGGGCTGTCGTGCTGGGGACGCTCGGGCGACAGGGGAACCTGCGAGTGCTCAAGGTGCGTTTCCGTCTTCTTAGTCGCGCACCTCGCATCTGAGACGAATGATTGGGGGGGGGGGGGGGGGGGGGGGGGGGGGGGGGGGGGGGGGGGGGGGGGGGGGGGGGGGGGGGGGGGGGGGGGCGGGGGCGGGGGGCGGGGGGGGGGGGGG